>NW_021940541.1:1229605-1249605 GCF_001715985.3 Manacus vitellinus
AGTCCTGCTTGTGGAGGTCTATGGGATGATTCAGCCAGTCATGCTCATGGGGGTTTCCCTGCTGTCCTTCCTGTGCAGATGAGCTCCCTGGCATGCCAAACCACAAAGTAAAATTAATTGCCTCCTGTACCATCTTTGAACCATTAGAGAGCCACTTGCAGCTTTTCCAACACAACACCTTTGCATGGGCAGCCCACTGCTCCTGCATCACTGTGGAATTTCATCTTCTCCTCAGTCACTTCTAAGTATTCATTATAGAATCATAGAATGGTTTGTGTGGGAAGGGACCTTAAAGACCATCCAGTTCTACTCCCTGACAGGGGTAGGGACACCTTCCACTATCTCAGGTTGCTCCAAGCCCTGTCCAACCTGGCCTTGAACACTCAGAGGGATGGAGCAGTCACAGTTTCTCTGGGCAACCTGTGCTAGGGCCTCACCTACCTCACAGGGGAGAATTCCTTCTCGATATCTAATCTAAACCAACCCTGAAGGGCTTAAAAACATTCTGTCTTATCCTATTTCAACAGGCCCTGCTAAAAAATCTTTGCTTAACTTCATTGGGTTGAACTGGCTTTCCTGGAGGAGATGGTTTTGGGTGCTGTAGTGTTCAGCTCAGCTTTCCTGTACCATGTGCTGGGCTCATCCCACATGGCTGAGGGTATGGGCAGGTCTTTAGCCTGGTGGGCCCTAAAGCATTTCCTGTGAGAAGGAAGCACTGCCTGTGCCATGGGACTGGGAGGACACTCTGTGGGGGACACAGCACTGGGGAAAGGCGGTGGCCAGTGCTGGAGTGGTCTGCTCTGGCAATTTGGCCAGGTTGATTGTCCCCAAGGGATGAGAAAGAGGGGCTTGTGGACAGCCACGGTGTGGATTCCTACATGTGCATGTACACAATCAGTCCTGCATCTGGTTATCGCAGAATCATGGAATGGTTTGGGTTGGAAGGGGCCTTAAACACCATCTAGTTCCAATCCTTGGTGTTCTCATGTGTGCCTTCACAAACACACCAGCAGCTGAGCAATAATGTAATTTTATTTTACATTAACATAACCCTTAGAGGCATCACTTGGTGTCTCCTCTGGCTGCTGGATATTGTTGGTCAAGCTCTCTTGCGCCATGGCCAAAACCCTGCTCTGAGAGGGGCTGTGTGTTTAGGACAGCATGGGGAGACCACCAGGATGTCCCAAAGGACCTCTGTGTCCCACCAGCCCTCCCACACCCACAGGCTGCTGTTCACCCCCCAGAAGATGCACGTCCTGGTGGGGAACGTTGAATTTCCTCCACACCAAACAGCCACGCAACCCCGAAAAACCCTCCCAGTGCTCTAACGAAGGAGAGCTGTGGCTCCCTGTACTGGATTAGGCCCAAAGTCAGTAAAACTAAAATTACAAACATAAAATAACTACTTACTGGCACAGCATGGATGTTTTCACACATTCCCTCCTATTCCGCGAGCTTTTCTGAAGACAGTAATGTAACAGAATATGCTTGAACATATGGTAGAATTAACAATTGATCCAGCTTCTGAAGGTAATATAAAATTTTATTTTGTGTGCTAACATGTCTGTGTGGGTCATTTGGTGTGTGTGTAGTTTGTAAAGTACAGCCACTTGTTTTTTTGTAAATATAATTTACACCAAGTGGTGTCTGTCCCAACCAGCATTCACAAACCCTCCTTTATGTGTCATTTAAACTTCAGAATAATTTTGTCTTACAAAACAGTTGTCTATCTGTCACAGCTCTTTGCATGTTGAGCCACCACTGGTTCAACCTTGGGGCTTTTATTGTGTTCTTCTGTGATTTCAGGAGAGCTTCTAGTCAGCAAAAATAACTCCACCCTAATTTTCCCTGTTGTGATAAACTATCCTACTGATTACCTATGATTCCTGCGGTATAATTTTCAGATTACTTGGCTCTCCTGGGTTCTGATTGTGGAAAGATGCTTCTGGCTTGGCATGACATCATTTGAGCTCCCAAATAATCACAGCCTTAATTAACTGCAGGTATAAATTCGATGTGGTCTACTCCTTAAAATGTATCCCTTGTATTCCTCCACTGACAGCGTGACTTACACACGGACACAAAAGTGTGGACAACCCAGTTATTTATTTATATATAATGATATGTTTTAAAAAGTTGTATATTTCCAAAACACAAAGTAGGAGATGGAAAAATAAATGAATAAATGTTAGAGCAAGTCCTGGTGTCTGTTGTTGCTGTAAGAGCAAGCTTGGAGTAACAGCAGCCTTGGAGAAGTGCTGCTTTTCCTAAGGGGCTGAAACTTCTTTCCTGGCAGAAACTATCACTTTCAGAAGAAAATGTTTTTGAAATATATATATATATATATGACTGGAATAAATTCTAGCAGGAAACAGTTAGTAAAGTTGATGTGTTTGTCCAAAATAAAAGTGCTATTTAATAAATAACAAGAGCAGCTGGACTGACATTTGCTGCATAACAAGTGTCACTTTTAACTTATGTTAAATACTCCAGCAGTTTCCTGGCTTCGTTTATTTCTGTTTAGTCAGAGGGGTTTAAATATCCTAAATGGTGTATTTTAATCACTTTTGCCATTCAACTTCTTCCAGATTAAAAAAAAACCCAACACGTTTAAAAATAATACAGTGGATTGATGTAGATGTAATTGTTGTAGACCTTGAAGAAATACACAAGTTGGCAACTCTTCCCCAAGTCCTTTGTTGTTTCAGAGTTTAGCAGTTAAGAACAACACAAATACATTTTGTTTGTAGTGGGTCACAGGTTCAAAGAGACTTTGAAAAAATAGACTGGGGATAATTGGGTTATCAGATGCAGACACTGCAGGGAATTGAGCATTATCTCTCCTTAGTGTTGGGACTACTGGGTCACTTCCTTGCTGCCCAGCTCCTGTTCTGTCAGCCTGACACAAGCCAGATGACCCAAACGGGATTTTACTGGTTGCCACCCCAAAGTTCTCCCTTTCTCCGTCCTTCAACAGGTTGATTTTATGAGCCATGGCCACACTAAATAACATCTCGCCTTGCTTTCTCCCCCATTGATTCAACAGTCTGTAATTGCTTGGAGCACAAGCCAGACCCTTGGATTCAAGTGAGTCTTCCCTCGCCTTCCACTGCTGTTACTCATTTCTATTAGACAACATCTAACTAAGCTATTGACTTGCTCTTTGACATTGCCACTGCTACTGTGTTTGATTGCACTGTCAATCTAAAAAAAAAAATCTTTTAAAACAGCAGTAAAACATGTAATTGTTTAACTGCATTCTGCATAAGCTTTTCTGTCCAACACTTGCTGTCTTGGTGCAGCTCTGAGAGGACACTGTTATATGGAGCCAGGGAAGGATGTATTAATTCATTGTTTGCAGTATTAATTCACTATTTTTTTTAGATTCTAAGGGTGTTTAACATAAGCAGATAATATATATTTATCTACAAGTGTTCTCAATTAATGGTGCTAGGACAACATACTATTTTACATTATAAGTTGGACATATTTTTAAGATGCTCACTTACTTTCTGCTGCATGGCTGCATGACTGAGTTCTTTGGTGTGAGAATATTCACTGTTTGTGATTTTTGAAGAAAAGAGCCTTAACATTAGCATGTCTATTCTCTAATTAATATATTATTAGTACCTACCTTGAGAAGTAGTTCAAGCTGTCTAAGAAGAGTTGGTGGTCCCAGTGCATCTGCTGGAATTAAATCATAGAATATCCTGAATTGGAAGGGACTCATGAGGATCATCCAGTTCAACTCCTGGCCCTGCACAGGACACCCCAAAAGATTACTCCCCATGTAAGGAAATAATGCTAGAAAGCAGTAGTGCTGCCCAACTAACATCAAATGGGATGCAGGGTTCCCTCTTCCAACAGCTTGGTTCCTTTTGGCTCAGATCTCCTGCAGAAAGAAACTGGAAGTCTCATGAAACCTCTGTGTTGATGTGTGTTAAGGATTAAAATTAGATGGACAACATATTGTCCTTTAGTCAACACGGTTAAAGTTTTAATTCAGAAAGTTTTAATCAAGAAGCAAAGATGCACCAATGGATTGAACTTACCTGTGCACTTAAAGTATAGCCAGGGAGAAAGCAATGTTTCAGAAAAGTTTTACTTCTTATATGAAAACATCATGAAATTCTGGTGTTTGAATCTCTTACAGTTTACTTAATGCAACTCTTTGCATGCTTCATTTTCATGATTGGAATTGTTTTCAAACAGATGAAAATTGCACTTTAAATCAATTAATCTTCAGTATTTCAGCTCAATACTGAGAATTTATTGGCATCTACTTCCTTCCTCTCCATCCTGGATGTTTAATGTGAGCTTGCTTGTTATGCCTACTCCGTAAATTAGCATTATCCGCCCTATATCTGCTTGTTTCTGAAGAATTATTATACAAAGCCTCATTTTAAGGAGGTCAGACCCCTGCATGATGATTTGTTGTTCATGAATCTACTTTGTGCCAGTTTGTGTGTGCATGTGCAATCAGAAGTGACTTGGAGTGAGTGAGATAATAATCATCTGCTGCTGATATGAAGACTTCCTCTCTCCCACTCCCATGAATCAGGCTGATTCCAAGTGAATGAGATTTTAATCACCTGTCACTGCCGCCAGCACTTTCTCTATATTTATGATAATTTTTTTTTGTCTTTTTATTGAAATCAGTGTTGACTGAATCAAGTAATCCTGATTAGCAATCTCACTGTATCCAGTCAAGAGTGAAATGCATCAGAGCATTATTGGTACATTGAACATGCTGAAATTGGAAAAAAAAAAGACCAGGCTAAGTGTGCTGGGGTGGTGCCTGGGCTGGAGGGGAGAGCTGGAAGGTGTGAGATCTTTTTAATTGCTCCCCAAACTGGAAGGGTTGTTGGCTGTAGGTGGATAACTTGGAGCTCCAGGCTCTTGAAGTTATACTGAGGGTCAGCTCTGCTTTTAGTTACACCTCAACTGCAGTCTTAGCTGCAGGAGGGAGTGAAGTCATCAGGGTGGCATGCATGGAAATTAGGGCAATTCAGGGCAGCCTTCCCAGGAGGAGGGATTTTATTTTTCTAAGTTTTATAGATTTAAAATAAATAAATAAATAAATATTTAAACAATTAAACAATATAACAGCGAACCTGTGCTTGGAACCATAGTTTTGCTGAGTAAGGCACAATCATTTAGAATCGTGTAATGGTTGTGGTTAATTTATCATTATTTATTTAGGGTTATCTTTATATATTTGGGGTTATTTATCTTTGTATGAGTTCCTATTTTTTACATACCACGATTTTGTTACCACATGGTGTAGGAAATGTCAGATCTTTAGTTCCATGTGACATGTGACAAATCAGTGCTGTGAAAGCCCTTTTTATTTTTAAAAAGAGTTTGACCAATGAGTCCTTAAGTGGCACCGTCAGATCTGCAGCAGCTTCTGTGACTGTGCTCCTGTGCCCCCATCCTAGTGGGATGAGCAGGAGGAGACCCTGATGGGGTTCAGTGCCGAAGATAACAGGGTAGAAATCAAAAAAAAGGCTGTGTGGACTTTTCTGAAGGAAGAGATGGATGGAAATTTTCTGATTACTGTAATTCTAAACCTAAATATGCTGCAATTAGAAATCTCAATATTCAATCCAGCTCTCAAATCATATTTTGCTACATTACATAGTTATATGTATCATAAGAAATTACATTGCTAATGGTATGATAACTGCAGTAGTTCTGGAGAGAAAATAGTGCTCACTAATGTCTGCCCAGACCTTTTCCTCCCAGTCCTCTTCCTTCAGTGGGGCTGGAGCCAAGGCTTCTCCATTTATTTATTTCTTACATTTTTTTTCCTGCTTCTTACTGGTTATTCCATTCATTTTGTTCAACTGCATTCCCTTTTCTCCTCCTTTCTAATTTTTTAATGCACTTTTAAAAAAGCTCTGAAAAGGAGATGCCAACTCTGGAGCCTCTGCTCCAGGTATTGCCCCCTCTGACTTGCCTCCATCCATGTTCCCTCATTCTCCAGTTCTTCTGCCCAGCATTCCTCTGCTCCAGTATTTTTCCAGCTGTTCTTTTCCTGCACTCTGAATTTTGTTATCTTTGTTCCACTCTTAACATTTTAGCTGTTTTTTTGACTTTCTACTATCATGGTCATCCAACTCCTTTCCATTCTGACCTGGTCAGTCATAGACTTCTCTCAGTGATCTCTTCCTTCCTTAGACCTTGGAATTTTGTCTTCTGTGCCGTGTTGACTTTTTCCTTTTCCTCCTTCCCATTCATCAAGCTTTGCTTGGGTTTGGTCCCGTTTTCTCCTTTTTGTGTGTGGTCTCCTTCACCCAAAGAGCTACAACTCTCAGCCTGTCAAGTGAGTCACAGGTCTGTCACTCATCTCCTACCTTGTTTTTCTCTGCAGACCTACTCCTTGGTCTCCCTTTTGAATATCTCTTTCAGAAGGTTTGCACTAAAGTTGAATTAAATGTGAGCAAAAGCCAACATCAGCTTCAAAAGTCTCAGATGAGTCTGCTGATGCCACACCTGGGCTCTGTCACTTGTGTCACAGCTCTGGAGCTGTCTTTGAATACATCACTTTCAAGCCACATACAAATTCTTTTCCCATAATACCATTTTTATTTCTTTTTCTTTCATTAAAGGAAAGAATTCTTATCCTGAGAGTCAGGCTTTCAGCAACCTCCCATCTTTATCCTTCTCACCATTTTCCTCTCCTGCCTCAAAACGTGGCAGGAACCTTCTCTCCGCTTCTGTTCTGACCACACGAGCCATCACAGGCTCTGCCTTGCCCCTGCTCTGGAATACAAATGGTGTGTCTTGCCTTCATGGCCTTTGCAGTTTGCCCATCGTATTTATTCTTACAAAGTGTTTGCCTCATACTTTTCTTTGCATGTCAGCTGATTACAGCAAGATGTAGATCAAGCAAAATAATCCAAGGAAGAGGAGGGACCTCCCCGTTATTCCTATGGTGTGAGAATTTGATCTGGAAGCTGTCATTGTGGATACATATTCTGGAGTGCTTTTCTGTCTCTGGCACTGGGAGAATAGAAAATGGGAGCATTGGTGGTGCTACAGGGATCTGCAAGAAAGGGGAGGCCTTGCAGAGCTGCTTCTGAAAGGGAGGGGAATCACAGAATCCCAGACTGGTTAGGGTTGGAAGGGACTTTAAAGCTCATCTCGTTCTACCTCCTTCCACTATCCCAGGCTGCTGCAAGCCCCATCCAGCCTAGCCTTGGGCAGTTCCAGGGATGGGGCAGCCACACCTTCTCAGGACAACCTATTCCCCCCAAAAAAACCAAACCAACCTGGAGCCCTTCTGTGTTTTCTGTTTGCATTCTCCTGTCTGTCCTGTTCCTTCTCCTCTTCTACCTCCATGAGCGGCTTGTGTTGCTCATTAACTCTCCATCCTAATTATATTTTTGAACATTTTATGTCAGAGTTTGTCTGACTGGGCTTTTTTCCCCAGAACTCAGATTGTGAAACCCTTATCTGCACCGAGCCTTCTGGTTTTCCCATAAACACATCACTGTTGATGAACACAGGTGTTGTCCCACAGTCCTACAAAAGGATCTGAGTATCTATATCATCCTTAACTCTTTCCATAGAATTATAGAATTCTGGAATGGTTTGGGCTGGAAGGGACTTTGAAGACCATTTCATTCCAATTCCCTGCCATAGGCAGGGACACCTTCCACCAGACCAGGTCCTGTTTCCTGTCCCTCCTGTACACACCAGCCCCAGTGCCTCCAGCTCAGCCACAGCCCCATTCCCAGTCTGGTGGCTGGAAGCAGCCTGGCAATGGGGTGTTTTGTGGAAGAGGGAGGTGGAAAAGTTGGCAACTGCTCTGGTGGGAGTAGATGGGTGCTGGCACCCATTGGACTCACTGCGGGGTCCCTTCTGAGCAGCTCCTACTTGCACCTTTTTCTGGAATGCTCTGCAGCCCAAATTTGGGTGCCTTAGGCAGCACATCTCCTTCTGTGACTGTTCCCAGCCTGGGCAGCTCACAGCCAGAATATTGTAAGGTATTCAAAAGCTGTGTAGATGTGGCACTTGGGAACATGGTTTAGTGGTGGCCTTGGCTGTGCTAGGTTTACATTTGGACTTGTTGATCTTAAAGGTCTTTTCCAATCTAAGTGTTTCCATAATTCTATGATTTTCCTGCATCTTTCTCTACTTTTTTCCTTCCTTCTCTCCCTCTTCCTTCTGCTGTAACACCTACTCACCTCACTGTGAAGCCACTGTTTCTTTGGCTTCCTTTAGATATTTATTCCAGACACCTTCTCATTTGTCACTGAGCCAAGCAAACACCTGCTTTGCTGTTTCCATCCAGCATCAAAAATCAACTTTTTCACCTTTTGCTAATTTTCTTACCACCACCACACTTCATTATTTCTAAACCAGCTATTGGCTGCATGTTCAGTTTACTAAATAATGCATATGGCATGCATATCCATACTGGCCACTCGCTATACATTACCTTTTAATAGCTGCCTATAAATATAATTTTTAAAAGCTGTACAATTTTTCTCCTGCAAAAAGTAAAACTTCATTTTTAAGGGTGGCTTTTCCCTTCTCAGTGAGAATTTCAGGCTTTCATGAGGACTGATACCACCTACCTCCCATCCAAAATACAAAATTTGGTTAACAAAACCATAAAAATTGAAAAAATAAATTGCTTGATTTCTATAGCTCACAACAGTGGCAGTAGAGCTCTTGATTTGCTTTATGGATTTGTGTTGATGGTGATGTGCTGGTGACTGGCCCTGAAGGCTGTAACTGGGGCAGATCCCCAGTGTCAAATCAGTTCTAGTTATTTCTGAATTGTCATTAATCTTTTTCCTTTCCTCATTTACTAATGGGCCTAGTTTCTCTCTTGTCTGCTTCTTTTTAGCATATAAACAATTACATTCAAAGAACATCCTTAAGGTTGCAAAGACAAGCATTTAGAAGTGCAGCAAACAAAGATGCTGCAGTAAAGGTAACCCCTGCAAGCTTTGGTTGGGGTCCTTGTGCACATCCATAAGGACGTTGGGTTCTGTTCCATAATCAGAAACAGGATTTCCTCCCCTGCACAATCCCCACTTCATTCACTTCTGTGCTCTATTTTTTCCTTCATTGTTCAGTGTGTGGTCCTCTTATGCTTTAGTTACTGAATGTTATTCAAGACTGGTCTCAAAAAATCCGCCCAAATTTCTCCCTGAGCCATCTCACAGAGCTCATCACTGCTGTGTGGGTCTGCAACAGTGTCCTTGTCACACAAACATCCCAGCTTTAGAAATGGGAAATTGAATGACTGAGAAATTAAGAATTAAGTAGATAAGTTTATCTGTAAGTGCTGCACAGAAGTCTGGGCTCTGATTTTTCATAGCTTGTGTAACATGTATGTACATGCACTTTGTACAATACACATACATTATGTACACGAATGTGTTTTTTCTCTGCCCAAAACCCAGCTATCATGGACTTCAGCTGTAGTAAAATTCATCTGGACTAAAGTCAGGCACTGAAAAATGAGTCATATGGAATTAATTATCACCTATCAAAAATTTGGTGTGAGTAGACCTGGCTGGAATGATGAGCTGAGGGAGAGTTAAGGGGGTGTGCAGAGGGTTCCTGATTCCGCTACCCATCTTTCTTTCAAGCTTCTGACTTATCCTTTTCATGATTTTTAGCATTATCCACAAGATTTGAGTGGGATGATTAAAAATACCTTTAATTAATCAGTCATTCATTTCAGTTATATGAGGAATGTTCTTGCGTAGAAAGGAATTTTAGCTACATAATCATAAAATATACAAGAGTTGTTGTTCAGGGTGTAAAATAAGGTCCTTCATGCAATTTTCTACATCCTTAAGAAAACCCTGGATATGATTTTTCCATGCCCAGGGGGCCTCCATGGCTTTGAAATATTTAAATCCATTGCAGACATTGTCAGACTTAGCTGTGGACTCCCAATAAAGAAAAGATCCCTAAAATTTATCAGGTAGTTCTTTGTTCATTCAAGACAAGTGATAAGGCTGGGGAACCTCATATCCTGTATGGTGTGGGAGAGCCCAGTGGGAACGCATTCCTCTGCTCCTACTCCCAGGAAAACCCTCTCAGCTAATTAATGAGTTTCTCCCTAGAGTTTCTCCTTAGTTAGGACCTGCTGAAGGTGCTCTGACATTTTGTTGTTTAGTTTGAATGTTCAGGAAGAATAGGAAGGATGACACAGTCCTTTAAGGAAGGATCAACACTGGAAAATAATTGTTTTCCCAATGTTGGGAAGGAAAGTGGAGAGAAATTAAGCCTGGAGTGGAATAAGGGCAAAAAAAAAAGGAGCAGAATGGAGATGAGACAAAGCAAAGGAGGGAGGCAGCAAAGTTGTAGCAAAGGAAAGGACCAACAATTGCATGGAAAGAGAACAAGAAGTGAAGAATTGGAGTGGCTCCCATCAAAAGGTCCTGGGCTATCTTCTCCCATTCTGTTCCATGCTCTGTTCCAAATAGAAGGTGACACCAGTGTCACATATTGCCAGCAGACAGAGAGGAAAATCAGAAGACATCTAGAGAGGGTCTCAAATACTGGGAGGTGACCAGGAAACCATGGATTCTAAAATAGACAGAGAAAAAATAAATGCAAGGAAGTTGCTGAAGTTATTAAAAGATAAGATTTGTAGGCAAGTTCATTTCAGTTGGTTGGCTCTCCAATCAACTACCGTTGCTAATTGGATTAGTTGCCAAAATAAGCTAAGAATAGAACCTTCTCTTTCCTTATTGTTAAAGCTTTCCAGGGAAAAAGTCCTTGCGGACAAAAATTAAATCTTTATTTCTAGCAGCATAAAATTATCCTCTGTAAAACTGAAGGACCTTATCACTTGGTTGTGCCTCCCCTTCTGCAGAGCTCCCAGTCCTCTGCAATTACAGAGTGCCCCGAGATGGAACATTCTTGTTCCCCTCCAAATCAAGTGGTTTGTGGCAGATGCCGACTATTGTTCCTCTTTAGTTTGTCATTCTTTCTTGTCCTTTCCCCACAAATTTCAGTGCTGCATTTCCCACAGCTGACTTACAGCTTTCTGGCAACGTAAATACTTCTGACATAATGGAACAAGCCTAGAGAAAGCCTTAGGTAATTTCAGAGTGCCCCTTAACATGGAGAACCCTGAGCATCCATCCCTCAGCAAGGATGTTTTTTCTTAGAGCTAGCACAAGTGTTTCCAAAAGGGCTTTCTGAGAAGGAAATCAGGTTCTCTTTCATTGCTGTATCAAAGTACATTTAAATAATAACCTGCAAATAAGCTATGTGTGTAATACAGGCTGTGTGTGCTGTGTTGAATCCTTCTGCCCTGTAAAACCAACAGATCCAGGGAAATTATCAATATTGTGATTTCTGATATTTATTTTTTTTATTTTTGTTTTAATACATTAAACAGTAATAAGTATGTAGCTCACTCCAGTGATATGAACTTTTATGTGAGATATCCAGTGCAGCACTCAGCTTCCAACATAAATGAGTAGGTTGTACCTCTCCTATGGAACCAGGCTGGGAGAGCTGGGGGTGTTCACCTGGAGAAGAGAAGCTCCAGAGAGACCTTAGAGCCCCTTCCAGTGACTAAAGGAGTTCCAAGAGAGCTGAAGAGGGAGTTTGGACAAGGGATGGAGGGACAGGACAAGGGAGAATGGCTTCCCACTGTCAGAGGGCAGGGATAGATGGGATATTGGGAAGGAATTGTTGGCTGTGAGGGTGGGGAGGCCCTGGCACAGGTTGCCCAGAGAAGCTGTGGCTGCCCCTCGAACCCTGGCCTGGAAGTGTCCAAGGCCAGGTTGGACAGGGCTTGGAGCAACCTGGGATAGTGGAAGATGTCCCTGCCCATGGTAGGAGGTGGAACAAGATGGTTTCTAAGGTTCTTTCCAACCCAAACCATCCTGGGATTCTGTGAAGATCAGCAATTATTACCTTACATGTCTAAGGCATGGTTAAATAATCTAGATACTACATGTAGGTTTAGCTTTTGATTTTTATTTCAACAAAGAAAAGCCCATGTAACTTAGAGGTGGAGATGTTCTCAACATCAGATGAAGTTCACAGGACTTCATCACAGGTGAAGGACAGAGGATGAGGCTGAAGCACCTGACAAAGTTGTATGTGATTCTCCCTGAAGGACTAAGTTATCTTTGGCTAATGCTATTAGAAGGATCACATGGTGAGTTCACCAGAGAAGTTAAATTTGCTGCACTTGAGTTAAAAAAGTCTTCAGCAAATGATTTCAAATGAGCTGAAGTTGATTCTCCCTTTTTTACTCTCTGCACTTTAATTAAAGTCCCTGGATAGGTTCTTACTCATGAAAGTGAGACGCACACTGAAGTGTCTCATGGAACAACAGCCTGTTGCTGTCCGTGGAGATGATGGCTTGAAAACTTGGGAGTTTGTAGTAATGTGAAATATATTCACAGTCTTGCGTAAAGGACAAAATTAATCCGTTTGTTTTGTCCATTCTTCCATGAACAATGATTTCTGCTTTCGTTAATGAATGGTGGTAATGCTGAGCTCTACGCAAAAAGAAAATGCTTGCAGTTGGTACATCCATTTAGTCCATCTTCCATCTGTTTATGTCAAAAGAAACCACATTTTCTAGGCATAGTGAGCAGGGAACTTCAAAGGCTGAACAAGAACAAAGCACCTTTCCAAAGAAGCCTCCTTTAAAATTAGGCCAAAATGTAATTCTAATTAATAAAGACATCATATGTGACTGATTATTTTGGACCTGTTTTAAAGTCTGGTGTGAAAAACGCATCAAAATGCTGCCCATATAGCCCAGCAATGCCCACCTGGGCCTGAGCTAGCCCTGGGAGATGGCAGTGATCCCATCCATCTCCTTGGAAAGGGAGCTTTGAGAAACTGAAGTTTCAAATTACATCTCCTGCCTGTCATCAAACCATTATCAGCTTCTTCACTGCTGAGTGTACAGATATCGAGAGACATTTATCTGTCCCAGAAATCCTGCTCAGATTAGGTGCCAACATTTCCACCTGTTACTTACTCATCTGTTGAATTTACTCATCTGTTTAACTCTATCCTGTGAATAGTTTGGAGTGTTTCGAATTTGAAACTCCTCATCCTTGCAGAACGTGAACATTTATGGGTGATGTAAAATTTCATACCTAACTAATGAAGAGGAGAAAACAACAAAAAAAATTATTTATTTTTATTCATTTGAATGAAAGTATTTTAATTAATTTAATGTGTTTAGAATCATAGAATATGCTGAGTTGGAAGTGACCCACAAGGATCATTGAGTCCAACTCCTGGCCCTGTGCAGGACACCACAAGAATCCCACCATGTTCCTAAGAGCGTTGTCCAAGCACAAATTTGTTGTTGTTGCAGGATCTCAGAGGCATTACTGTTCCCCTAGAGAGGGCAGGGACTTTACTGTAAAATACTGAGAGGTGTGACTGGTCTGATGGACAGAATTGCTCTTCATGCCCAACCCAAAATGTCAAAGCTGAAGGAGAGTTGGTTGTTTGCAGATATAGACTGAAACAACTTGTATTAGTTATCCAAGATGGATCTCATCAGATAAAATATCCAGCTATTTGATATATGTCTGGATATTATAGTTGCCTAATGTGGGGATCGACCATCACATATTGGCTGGTTGTACCTACAATTGGACTGGGACTTGTGGGCACTTACCAGAGGTTTTTGATGGAGGAGACCTCTCTGCAAACACTCAGAGATGACCCAAAAGACCACAAAACCCAGCTGAGACACATTTGCAGCTAAATATGATCCAGCTGTGTGGAACAGTGCTTATTATGGGAAAAGTTTGGGGAGATACCCAGAATGTCATGCAGTTCTACTAATATTAGCTTTAGCAACTCACAATTATAATGACTAATTGGAGCCATCACTCATTGCTATTGAGTTCCCAGGTGAAAACTATGGACCAGAACCTCCATTAGCATAAATTAGCATTGGAAAGTCAATTAAGTTACACTGATTTTACACTAGTTTTACTGTCTTTCATAAGGCTGAGAGGAAAAAAAAAAAGCCCCATTTCTGACTTCAATTATCCTTTTTCTTTTTTCCCCTCCAAAGGAAATTTTTGTCACATTTCTTAAGGGGTCTCCAAAAACAGACACATCTTCACCTACAGTGTAGCCCTGTGACTTGGCTGGGTAGAGTAGGCTTGCTTAGCTATTTTCCTGAGCACAAATGCACCTTCCAAGGTGATTTAGGTGAGCTGGATTGTTGTCATTTTCCTCATCACAGAATTCAGAGTGGATAGAAGAGCATTTTCTGTGAAAAGTCTCTTCCAGAGAATTTGGTCCCATTCCCACGAGTGGAGAACCTTTTTTCCCTCTCTTTTGTGTGTGCATCTGCAGTGGGGAGAAAGGGAAGATAAGAAAGAAAAGGGTAAAAATATGCAACGTGAATACATGCACCGATACAAGGAAAAAAGAACACGATAATTTGCATTATATTTATCAATTAGTGTGTGAATGCCTGAATACAAAGTTTTAAAGCAACAACATTTTTCAGCAGCATAAATCTTAATGGAAATCTGACAGACAGGTACAGGAAAAAATTTGCAGGTTGATAGTATAAATTGCAAGCACAAGACTCAAAATTTACCCTGGCTTGAAGTTATCAGAGACATTCAAGAGTGTTCCTGAAAGGAAAAGAGGCATGTGCGAAACACCAGTGGTTTATCAGCCCTTTCATTCAGCAGAACTGCAGAACTGAGTAAGATCAGATGAACTATATGACAGTGAAAATAAGAATTAATGGAGGCCAAATAAACCCAAGAGCGTGGAGAATTTTAGAACCCTGCGGTACACTGGTTTGTGTTTTCTTCTTAAAGTTATAAAAATAGTAGTTGCTGAGGTGAAGTACTCAGGGTTTGGGATTTTTTTTAGAAGGTTGTTTTACATTTGCGGAGACAGATCAGTGTCAGGCTGGCCCTGTGCCACCTTAAGGACTGAACAAGCAGAGAAACCCAAGTGTGCAGAGTAAAGTGCCTCTGACATAGTGAGAAATTCCCCACAGCGTCATTTTTCATTGACAGTGGCACCAAGGATCTGCCCGGGTCCCCAGGAAACCATCATGACAATATTCAGGCAGAAAACATGAGCTAAATTACATTTTTTTTACATCTGAAACATAGTTTTATAGTTCAGGTATTCCCACAAATGTACATTTGTATCGGTGGGGTTTCAGATGGAGGGATGAGAGGTTTCCATCACATCTGGACCAAGGCTGACATTTGGACACACTCCATTCTTTGAGACATTCCTGGGGGAGGTCCTGCCCATCTATTACTGTCCCTGTCCTCGTGGTTGCATTCCAGCATCCCAGGACCAAACACAAACACCACAATGCAGCCTCCACCTTCCTACTTTGTTTAAAAATTCCTCAAAACTGTCTTTGCTCACATTAGAAAAATTTCTGGACAGTTTTCTTACCTCTATCAATGTGAGTTAAGTATCATGTGAGGTAGTAAAATATTCTGGATTAAAATATTTTTATAGGTGTGACCTCCTCTCTGTCTCAGCAAACATTTTCCTTTACGTTAATGCTCCTTCTGTGGAGTGTTCATGTTCTCCAGGTTTGCACACTCAACAGCCTGGGGAGAAATCTTTCTAATCAGATCTTCACACTTGTTCCCTCTTGTTTTATTTTAGCTTAGATACTATTTTGATTAGTAGTGTTTAGAGTTTTGGAGGTACAATGGGCATGAGAAGGAGTCTGTAAACATGGTGGCATCATAAATCTCCCCATAACCAAGGAATTTGCCTGTTCAGAGAATCATGGAATCCCAGACTGGTTTGGGTTGGAAGGGACCTTGGAGACCGTCTCATTCCAACCCCTTGCTATGGGCAGAGACACCTTCCACTAGACCAGGTTTCTCCAAGCCATGTCCAGCCTGACCAGTAATATAGATTCTTTGCTCAGACAAATTTTCCAATACGCTTCAGCCAGAATTATTTTATCATGGAGAAGACTTTTGTGGGCAAAGCCGTCAAGAACAGACTCATAACTTGTTCCTCTGGCTGAGAGAGGATAAAGTGAGACCTTTTAACTGATTTTGGCACACAAGACCCTTCAGATAAAGAGTTAAAGGGAACATGAGGACAACCCTGGGACTGCTTGGAAGCTTTGCTAAGTGATTTATCAAAGGTTATTTGATAATACCTAGTAGTGAATCAGGCGAGCAGAGCTGGTCCCACCCTGGGCACCTCGTGGGCAGGCAAGGAGGGCTCTGGCACGAGGATTACAATGTTCCCTGCCTCCATCTGGAGCCCTTGCAGGGTGTTGAGCAGCGTGGAGGAGCCCCACACCTCCCGGGGTGAGGGCAGGAGGCTGAGCACGGAGCCCCAAACACCCACGGGCTGGCGTGGCTGGTGCAAGATGAGCCGGGAGAAATTTCAGAGTGTAAGCATTAAAATAAAATAAAAAAAGAAAAAAGAAAAAAAGCACCCCAAATAGAGCCCATAGATGGTAATGACAATGTTTTGTTATCTTTATGTTGTTTTCTTTGCATGCTTGTTAAAAAGTGGAGTCAGAGTGTCTGAGACGGAGCCCTAACAAGTTCCTTCTAATCAGCCCCGGAATGCTTCTGTCAGGCACAAGAAAAATGCTCAGCTTGAACAAAGCTGCATTTTTCCCCCAAGAAACACATTTGTTTAAAGATTGGCCTGTCAATTTGTGAATCAACATTTCGGCTTTTTGCTCAGACATCATGCTTTTGCTTTTTTTTCCCCCAAGAAGGGGAAATAATACAAAGCTGCTATTTGTTGTTTGAAGGAAGTAAACTTCATCAGGTCGACTTAGATGTGTGCTTCAAATGTCACTCAGTACAGCTTTCTTGTAATGAAACGCTGCATACAGATTTCTTCCTTTAGGCTCAAGGGGATTAGACCCAGTAAAAGAAAAATTCAGTCTTCCTTGCTGTGGTGCATCAGAGTGAGAAGTTTAAAATCCACAATTTATTCAAATATTGATATTTCTACTTGTCAGAAGAGAGGTGCCTTGAAATTTCCACTGAGCACTGTTGTCAGAAGAATTGCAAGAAATGTGTCAGATAATTCATAAACGGAGTTCACTACTGTGAAATCAGTTGGGAACAGCAAAAAAAAAATATATTCTTGTTGATGTAGAATAGGGGCAATATAACAGAAAATAGCACTCACTTTTCCATCATGTCAAGCAAATGCTCAATTTGGGCCAGGTATTTTTTTAAACAGCTTGCTGCTTCTGGAGAAGCCCACAATGCATGAAAAATGTGTTGAGTTGTGCTTTGTAGACAAGAGATCTGTTTGTTGGTTTTCCCCTCCCCGCCGGTTCCCATCCCACCCATTCCAGCGCTGCCGGGGAGGGCCTGGTTCTGCATGTGGTTTGCATTAAAGCCTTAAAAAGCTGTGAACGACTGGGGTAATGATGTAAAGCGCTAGTGTAAATTCCAAACTGTTGATAGCAGCGAGGGACGCTGGAGAAATTTTTCTTAGTATTTTTTAACCCCCGCCATGTGCTGAAGTCATCTCGCCCTTTCCTTTGAGATGGGGAGCAAGGCTCACTCGCCACACTCCCGGTTGCTGATAACTAAAAAAAAAAAATAAAACAAAACCAACAACAAAAACACCAACCCTCCTGCTAATAGCAGGATGCTGTTAGTGCCGTGATTTTGGGAGATTTGAGCTCTGAAAATGAGTGACGTCAGGCGGGGATGCTGCGCAGCTGCTTTGTGGCAGGAGAAGGGCTCGTTCCAGCGGCGCTGACAGGGCTCTGTGCACATAACGAACAGCAGAAACTGGGGCAAGAGGGAAATATTGCCATGAAAACACATCTCTCGGTGCTCTGCGAGCACAGAGTTCACAGGGCTGCTGACACGAGGCATCCTGGTGCCTCTCACATCCCAGCTGGGTGGTGGGGGCACCAAACCCGGTGAGGTTGTGCCATAACGGGCTCAGGGGTTGCCCGGAGCATCCTTTTTGTGATGGGCAACTCCTTAAAATATTTTCTGGTTTCCACTGAACACATAAAACCGCATTTTCTGTGATTTTACTACACTTTTAGTATAAAACCTTTAAAAAAATGGATAGTTTAGTTGAGGCTGATGTGGATATTTTAGAAATAATACGAGTCTTTTATTAGTATAAAAATAGGTAACTAGCATCTTTTCTACAGTGATTTTCTTTTTTTTTTTTTTTTTGTTTAAATTCAGTACATACAAGGTATCCCTCTGGCATTATACTTCTTTAGAGGAAATTTAGCTAAATATGGCAAAATTTACTTCTCTCATACCTTAACATAACTCCAAGAATTAAGAGGTTTAATTCCACCTTCAGACTAAATTTGTAGAATGTATATATACATATTTTTTTGCAGCAGTAGCAATTCCATCTGCTTGAAAAACCCTCTCTTGCTAGAAAACCCACCGATATTTCCCCACAGCCTTTCCAAACTGGTTTATTTCTATTTGTGAAGTGGAAACCGTTCCCTAATCCCCCTTTCATTAGCTCCCTGTATTCTTCGCTTGCTCCAGAGTGGACACTACAAGAGGCTGACATCTTTGGCTCGTTAGAGCATGGATGCCTGCAGAAGCTGACGTTTTCCACGCCTGCTTGCAGCCTATTTTTCCTTTACATCCATTGCTTACTGTCTGCTCGGTGTCTGGGCGAATCTGTCATCTGTGCCAGAGCACAGCCCGCTGCACCACTGACAGTAAGAAGGTAAACGCTTGCTGCCTGAATCCCCCATTAACTTTGTGAAGCGTATTGATTTCTTGTAAAAATAATGATATTGACAGGCTTTCCAGGAGTAATTGTTTCCAGAGCACAAAGGTCAGCGCTGAGAGTGAAGGGTTTTGGAGCCGGGGTACTCCACAGACATTTGTGCAAAGTGCTGGGGGATGGAGGGAAACAAATAGCAACAGTTTGAGACTTTAGAAATTTAAGTGCATTGACAAAACACCTCGTAGGGGGCCGGCAGCATTATTGTACTCATGAGTCATTAATAGCAAACAGCTCGCTTTGGACAACGCCGGGGTTTGGCACGGGGAGATTTGTGGACAAACAATAGCAATAAAAGTCGCTCCAGCTCTGCTGCTCTGCCTCGCTGGGAAGGGCTCCTGCTCCCAGCCCTCGGAAACCAGGCTGGGAGTTCCTCTGCTTCCCCAGCAGCGGCCCAGAAACCCCCTGGAATAATTTGGAGCAAATTCCTTCTGTTTTTCCGAAACGCGTTTGAGTTCGTTAGCTCAGGGAAGAGATCGCATGTTCAGGGAAGAAAAAGCAAACACACGGAGTTGCCATTGGCCTGAGTTAATTGGGCTGCCAGAGCTAATGAGGCTGGTGGTGATTCAGGATCCTCGGGCGTTAGTGCAGACTGAGCTCTGAGAACCGCCAGCGCCAAGTGTCTGCACAGAGGAGGTGGTCCGAGGCATGGGGAGGCGGTTCTGGGCTCAGGGAGGTGGTTCTGGGCTCAGGGAGGTGGTTCTGGGCTCAGGGAGATGGTTCTGGGCTCAAGGAGGTGGTCCTGTACCTGAGGAGGTGATCCTGAGCACAGAAACGTAATCCTGGGTGCAGAGAGATGGTCCTGGGCTTGGGGAGATCAACTTGGGCACAGGGTGGTGATCCTGGGTGTGGGGAGGTGGCCCTGGGCTCGAGAAGGTGGTCTTGAGTGCAGGGAGGTGGCCCTGGGCATGAGGAAGGTGATCTTGGGCACAGGGAGCTGGTCCTGGGCACAGATGCTCAGAATTGGGAAGCTCCCTGGCCTCGACGGTGTGTGGCAGAGCAGTAACTCATCCCCAGTGTTGAGCAAACAAGCCGTGGTTGGTCAATAGTGTTGCTGCAAACTAATTGTGTTTGAAAAATGAACTGCAGTGGCAAATTGCTCCTGGTTTGATATGCAGCAGGGCACTGTTCATCAGGCTGAACGTCCATCTGTTTGTCTGTCCATCCAGAATTTTCCTCCTCTGAGAACAGCATGAAAAAAAATGGGAAAATGTCCTTTTGCCATGCTGCAGCATCCTTGTGCTCAGGCCAATGCA
>NW_021940541.1:1254605-1259605 GCF_001715985.3 Manacus vitellinus
GGGAGCCAGGCAATATCCCTCCTCCCCCACTCTCCACCACCAGCAGCGTGGAGCACGGGATCATGGTGCAAGGAGTCAGAGGCAATGAGAACGAGAAACACAACAGGCTGTGCAACAAGAAAACTGTTTTTCTAACTCTGAGCTCACGTCTTATGGTCATATTGTGCTGCTCTCTGGAACTGAAAGCACAGTTTCTTGATATTTAATTTTCTTTCGCTTTTAGCGGATAGTCGTGGAAACCCCTGATGCTGCGAGTCTCTTATGACTAAATTACATGTTCAGAGTTAGCTGGAATATAGATTTAGTCCTGCTGCTGTTGCACAGAGTCCATTGTAAGATAATTTGTCCCACTCAATTAGACTAAGTTGTCATGTGAGAAGTGCAGAGCTCCCAGAGCCCAGCAGCACCAAAGTTCCCTCGCTTGGAGCGAATATCCGGGCAAAAGCACACCCCACCATGGGCTGGGAGCCTTCATCTACCAGCTGGGGGAGAGATCTCTAGGAGATCTGCTTCTCCTGATACATCATAGAGGAGGCTGGATGGTTCCAGGTAACATTTCTATCTCCCACTTTTAAGAATAGGAAATTATGTAGAGAAGCATGTTAAGATGGGAAGTCAAACACTAACTGTTTCATTTCTGTCACATTAAGATTGTGTGTTTTAACCTGAATTTCATCCCCTTTATGGAACAGGGTTGATAAATCTTTATCTGCATGATGGCTTCTGGCATCCAGGACACTTTCTGTGGCTGATGCCCACTGTGCATTATTTATCAAGGTGTGAATAAGGATTGTGTAGTGAAGAAGACTTATCTGCACCTTCTTCTGTTCATTTATTGTTGAAGTTAAAGAACATTTAGCGTCTGAGGTAGGAGGAAGGAAGGAATCAGCCCTCCAGTTGGGTCCTGCTGATTAGTCTCAAATAGGGTTTCTATGTCTATTTCTGTCACGTATTTTCTGTGTCATCTTGGACGTGTCACAGCCAGTTTTCCAGCGTTGCAGAATCCTTCCCTGCCTCGTTCACCATGTAACAGCCACTTGGAGTTTTAATTTTAGGCGTGCTGGGTGCTCACCTGGAGTCTGCTGTTGGCAGGAACACGTGTGGTCCATGCTATGAAAGACTTCTGCTTGTGCAGGGTAACTGGGAGGTGGGACGGAGGAAAACCTTGAAAAATACAAAGTATAACCTAAAAATAAGACTTTGAGAATATTCAGCTGGAGCAGACATGGTCCAGGTGGAGCTGGGCCAGGAGTCTCCATGCTGGGGTGGTGGTCAGTGCTAAACCCCACCTGGGTGCTCATGACGACACCCAGCCCAGCAGAGATGGTTTCAATCTCTTTGTGTTTCACCCTGACTGAAACCCAGCGATACAGAGGTAATTTCACCTCCTGGAAGGGCAGCGCTGTTAATTCTGAAATGCTTAAATGTGATGGAGAAAATGTCTATGAGGAGGTTGATAAGACATTGACTTAATAAATTGCAAGGTTAGGAAGATGTGCCCTGTGGAAGTCATGGTGCTACTTATTTTTCAGGGAATATAAATGTGTGAGGTAATGTTAATCATCATTCTCTATCCTGTATGTGGAGCAGGACAGCTATTCTACATATGAGAAGGTGATAAAATAGAATCATATAATTTAATACGTATAAATCAATATTATGTGGAGGTTGTGCAAGCATTTGTTACCTGGTGGGTAGTTGACAGCGAGCCTTTCTTTAGTGTAAAGTCTTTAATTTGCAGACATACGTTATTGAAAGGAGCAATGAAAAACTTGCATTTATTTTGGGACGTTTACAAATTGATGTGCAATTCCATTTCGAGCGAGAACACAGATCAATTATTTTATCCTCTAACTGCTATAATCATAATTTGCCAGTTGTTTAGTTGGAGGGAGTTTTTAAATTAAAAAAAAAAAAGATAATCATTACACCACCAACAAGCCTGATTAATTAATTAAGCCTCACTGCGATATTTAGATGTACCAACTTTCAAAGTGTCCAGTATGAAGCTAAATTACTTTGCTGTTGTTCTGGCGTGGCATTTATGGTAATTTGTCAAGCCTATATGCAGTAATGGATTGACTCATATAACGAAGGCTATAATTGCAGCTGTTAGGTAGGGCCTTCTTTATCTCAGCCTGTCTCAGTTCCCATTCCTGCATGATTTCTTGCTGTGCCGAAGCCATGTGTGTCTTGTTTTGTTTTAATACATTACTGACCCAGGGTCTCAGGTTACTGGGGTTCCTGTCATACATTTAGTTCCACTCTCATAAAGCATTGCACAAAAAATGCTGGAACAAGGTAACAATCATTGCTCAATATACTAAGTATAAATGTCAGAGTGTAAAACTTGACTGCAGGAGAACAGTGGAGGGGGAGATAATAATTGAAAATAGGACATTCTGAGCTATAACAGTGAGGCTGTGAGTTAAAAGGGCTCCTATGGAATCGTGCAATATGTCTGCTATGTCTTGTTTATCATTAAAAGCTTGATATCAACCATCTCTTCATTACATATATTGTGCTATATCATCATGTTTTGCTCCAGTGGCTAAAAATGCAGACTTTTCCAGGTTGTGTTCTCTGCCATAAGGGTGCCACAGCATCCTCACCACCATGGCATAGGAGCACAAAATTGAGTAGAATAAAGCATTCATTTAGTTGTTTTGTACTTTCAAACTGTCTTCTTTTTCTGTGATCTTGTCTTTACCCTGACAGGCCACTTACTCACTTTGAAAAGTGTCTAAGTGTGACAACAGATGTTTCTCAAACTTATCTTCTAATAACTTACATAATTGAAGAAGTTAACAGGTTGTTCACTTAATAGGGATCATTTATACAGGATTTTTTTAATAACTTGCTGGAAGGGGGAAAAAACCACTCTTGGCTAATACGAAGCATATTTTGCATTTATTATGGGAAAAAAATTTCAGGTAGGAGGTGGGGAGACAATTTGGGAATTTTCGTTAGCTGAAAAACTGCATATTAAACATGAATTGTGATTTTCCATCTGGCCCTACTGGTTAGGAAGCTGCAGTTGGGCATGATCTTCACTGTCAATCAACAGTCCCCAACTGCGAGATGCAAACCTCATGACGAAGCCCACCCCAACTCATTAAACCAAAGCAAACTGTATGAAGTGCGCCGCTGTGTGATTTTAATATTTGGTGCATGTGACAGGATCATTTTAGTGATTTGCAGGATTTATCTCCTCTTAAAAGTACTGCCTAAGGCTACTCTAATTGGTAGGAAAGCAAATTCCCCCTTCTCCTCCTGTCACTCTTTGTTTTATTTACTGAGAACTGCCGAAACCTATTTACACAATAATGAGGATAAATCACCGTGATGCTTTCAACACAAAGAGAAATGTTGCGTGAGTTGAAAGCTGTACAATTAAAACTAAATTCAAAATATTTCTGAAGTAGTGTCTGCAGTTAGTGGTAGTGAAATAAAATTAAGACAAACGATAGGAACATACGTTGCGGACAGACAGCTGAGATCAAAATTCTCGAGGCATCTTTTATGACGGACAATTTCATTCAAGATTGCAATTAAGTAAATGCATGTAAGATGCTGACAATAGCCCAGATGTTCCTCCTTGACGCCGGCTCTTTCGTTTTCCTCATGGATGTGGAGTTCAGCTACTTCCACCACTGTTTGTCTTCTCCACAAGGCACCAACCAGCAACTTGTCCACCACGTCAGGGTGGTGATACTGCAGGTGGGGAGGACACTCTGTGGGGGTGTGAGGTTGCAGCTCACTCTTGCATCCTGGAGAAGTTACCTGAGAAGGAGACAACAGCTTCAAGCTGAGAACAACCCAGGCCAGCCTCAAGGTGAATGTGAGAATGCAACATCTGCAGCCCATGAGCACCAAGTTCCTGTGGATCTCAGCACGATGGCCCAGTGCTGACGGAGTCCAGATGGAGATTTCCCTTGAGTGGCTCTTTTGTGGAGGAGAACAGACTGCTGGGGTTGTTCCAATGGAGTGAACTGTGCACCCGTGTTCCTGGTCCCTGCTTCTGTGCTGCTTGCTTGAAGACTCCCACTGAAACAACTGGGTCTCAAACTGGGCTGTTCAGCACCTCGTACATTTTATTGCAATCCTGAACTGCTTACAAACCTCACACTGGGGCTTGGAACTAGATGATCTTCGAGGTCCCTTTCTAACCCAAACCATTCTATGACTCTAAGTATCACTATTGTGGGGCATTTTATAAGTGTTTTGATAAATAGTAATTAAAAATCGAATTAAGATATGCACTGTTGAGAGATCTTTGATCTTACTTGAGATGTGGTCCATACTGTAACAACCATATCTCAGAGCAAAACCAACCTGTGTTTTTCAGGGCAAGTGACACCAACAAAACCCCTTTTTACAGCACACGCTCCGTCTGCTCTTTAATTTGCCCTGTCAGGCCCCCAGGCCTCAGATTAAACCATATCATTGAAACCAAGAAAACACCATATGCACCATGAAGAGAAAATCGCAGCTTTTGAGAACACCCTTTCTGGTTTTTTAAGGACACACAGGCAGGCTACTGATGCTCAGTGGTGATGGTAGAAGTGGCAAAGCAACAGGATGATGCCAAATGGTTCTGCCAAAGTGGCACCAAGAAATTGCTGGTGTTGGCACCACTCCACTTGTCCCTGTGGCTGTTGCTGAGCTCCAGCAGAGAGCAGATATCTGCTCTGCTGTTAAGTGCAGTGTAAGATACCAATAAGTGTAATAATGAATAATTAAAGATGTATCTCTTATTAGAACACAGGTTTCACGTTATCTGTAAACGGACCTTCGTTTTCACCGAAACGAATGGGGAATAAATTCTTTTCACAGAGGCTTCATGAGGCATTTTTCACCAATGCTGCAATAAAATACTTATATAACCCAACAAAACTACAACATCAAAGTAAAAACATATGAAATATTAAGGTCTAAAACGACCTTTTGCAAAAGCATGTGCAAATGCATCGATACCAGTGGAGTTACTTTTGTTTATG
>NW_021940541.1:1269605-1272105 GCF_001715985.3 Manacus vitellinus
GAATAAAAAGCTAATTACCAGAGAGTTCGTTTAGTCAATCCATTTGAGCAAGCTGATATAAATATGGAGGAAATAACATAATAGTAGTTTTAGTGAAGAACTGCCTTAGGACAAAGACAAAGAATAAAAAATGTCTTTTGTATTTACTCGAAACAAATGAATGGTATCAGGTGAAAAATATCTGTCTGTACTTGTTCAGATTTAAGGCCTACAAATTTGCACCTTATTTCAATTTCCTGCATGCACTGAGGAAGTGCAAATAGCTTATTCAGAGGCAGATTAATGCAAAAGAGCTGAGGGGGGACATAAATCTACAAGCAGTGACTTGTACCATCATGTAAGTGTAATGATTATCAAACTGAAATCAGGTCTCAGAGTATCAGCTTAACACAGAGAAAATTTGCTTGATGTGAGAGTATTAAAGTCATGCTATAATATATCCATACACTGTGACTAAATTTTATAGTTCATGAAGCATATTAGTATTACACTATATCCTGGTACATTCAAAAGGTGATTTCCATTTAGATGCTCATTTTTCATGAAGATAAATATGACATGAATCATAATTTCCCTGAAGTAAATATTACAAATAATAAAATACTCAGGCAAGCAAGTTGAGGAATGACAGTAATGTTTTCCATTTGTATGGTAAGTGGTGAACCTTGTGGCCTATCAAGTAACAAATTGAATGTTTAATCTTTCTCCATGCAGATTGAGGATGGCAAAGTAGCAGCCCGTCTCACAACAAATTGAGAGTTCTCTGGTGGCTCATGGAGTATCAGCTATTTTGTCTTTGGAGGCCAATAGAGAGTGTCAGCAGAGCTTTGTCAAAATATATCACAGGCATGAAGTTGTAAAATTGCAATTTACAGCAAAAAGACTTTGGGATAACGGGCAAATCTTAGGCATGCTAAATACACAGCAAATATTTAGAGAAGCTTTGGAAGGCAATTTAAATATTGTTAGGGGAAGTTGGGTATCATCTGTGGAATGTCCCAGAGGTAAAAAACCCCCAACCCATATCCTATCAAATAGTAAATATTCCATCTGAATAGCAAAAATAACCGTATTTATGTATATCCAGATAGGGAGGCAAAGCAGGCAGTTTGGGATAATTTAAAGCTATTTTAATTTGGGATTATTTCTGAGGATTAGAGTATATTCTTCACATGCTTTCGCTGTATCATATCTGTTACATCTCTTCTTACTCCTTTGTGCTTGGATTTTGGATACACCCCTTGGAGATGAAAGAAAAACTGAGTTTGGCAACTTCTGTTGTGATATCCTTGATTTTAGCATTGTATCGTGATGGCAGGGCTGAATTTCAGGTGCCACTGGAGGCTATTACTCTCTGCTTTGGTTCAAAAATGCATGTACTGTACAAGCAGGGGGATGTTCACTTTGCTAAAGGTTCTGTTGTATATTAATTTTAAGTTGCAGTGTCTGCACTACAAGATGACACCACTAGCATTTTGATTAAGGATTTTATACATGAAAAAATTTTCATTATCTTAGTTCCCAGTGATCTCCCAGGATTGGTTGTATTCCTGACCTGCAGCTGTGTCTCAGAGTGTCAGGATAAATGCTTGTGTATGAAAGTGCGACCTATGCTGTTTTCTCTGTTACATGAGCAATTAATGGGGCTTTTTACTCTTGGGAAAGTCAAGACTCTTCATAACAAAACATGCACCTTAGTGGGTTTTGCTCATTTTTCTTTCTGATTGGAGAGTGGTGTGATAAAGTTCTCCCTATGACCTGAGATGCAGCCCAGTTAAACTGTGTACAGACCTGGAATACACCTTTTTTTTTTTCCCTCTAAAAATAATTTTTCAGGAATTAAAATTTCAAAAGACTGTAAAGTAGTGTCTCATAATTCTGGGATTTTGTGCCTGCTTCACCTCAGACAGTTGTGTTTAGTTAAATTAATTAACTGCTGACTTTTGGTCAACTTTGAGATGCATCTTGGTTATGTAGAAAACATGGGAGAACATGAGTGTGCATTCTTCGGCATTAAAAGTTAAAATTAAGTGGATTTTTTGTTTGAGTACAGGCAGAATTAATCAATGGAGGCTTTAAAATGCCTAAAGCATCCTCATAATAACAAATCTGTCAAAATAGTGATGTTGACATCAGTTTTGTGACGCAACTAGAAATTTATTCTCTGCCTTCAGTTGAATTTTAACCAATTTGGGGAAACCAGACCTGAGGATATGGTAGGGTGTCCATCCCCGGGGTTGTTGGTACCTTGGGGTGTCAGTACCTGGGGGTGTAGATAAGTGTAGGCATGGGTACCTGGGGTATCAATACCTGAGGGTGCCAGTACCTGGGATCTTGGTACCTGAGGATCTTGGTCCCTGGGGATCTTGGTACCCAGAGGTGTTGATACCTTGGGGCACAGGTACCTGGGGTATCAATACCCAGGGGTTTGGGTACCTGGGGCATCAATACCCAGGGGTTTGGGTACCTGGGGCTGTCAGTACCCAGGGGTGCCTGTATC
>NW_021940541.1:1282105-1289605 GCF_001715985.3 Manacus vitellinus
TGGGTGGTTTTGTGCCACAAATATTCCTTTAGCCAAACAGCATTTGAATTGGGCCAAACTGAAGCCACCACTTGTGCTTATAACACCAAGGATTTTCTTGCTTAGTGTTGAAATTCAAGTACAAAAGTCTTTCTGGTCTATTTGCTGCAACACCTCCTCTCACAGAGGTTAAGAAGAGGTGAACAGGATGAAAAGGCACTTGCAGGGCTTAAAAAATCTTCTATGGAAAAAAACCATCTTTCATACCGCAAAAAAAAGTCTCCTGTAGGTTGTTATGTGCAGAAGGTGGAGGCTTAAGAGCAGACACATTTGCAGATGAACTGCTTTTACTCGCTTCTCCGAGACATGACATTTGTTCAGAAGATTAGCCAGGTTGTAATGTGGAGCATAATTGCACTGTGCGGATGTCCCAGAAGTGAAAACCTAATTGCTTGACAGGCCTATAACTTTGTGGTACGCTCTCACCTTGTTAGGTCCTTTTCTGATGCGGTTCAAATGCAGGCTGGCCGCAGGTGTGCCTAATTTACCTCGCAACAGAACGTGTGGAGTTTAATTGCACAGTGGTTGTTAGGAAAAATTGGTGGGTGGAATATCAAGTGACTTACTGTATGCGGATGGCAGATGGGCGGCGAGAGGCACCGCCAGATAAGTGTATAGGTGAGGTGAGTTAATAAAAGATGTAAATTTTAGCTTAAAATAGTGGAGTCTTGCGGAAGGTAATACATTTTAATTAAGATGGTAGCAGGCCCCTTTCTAACAGTGGGAAAAAATCAGAGCAAGGGAACATCGCAAGGACTGCATTTTTCTCTGTATCAGTATTTTAGGAACAGCTTAGCACATTTGGGAAGGCTCTTCTGTAATAAAAAATTCTACGGTTTGTGCATATGATACAAAATATAGCAGGGAGATCCAAATCTAGGAAGGCTTGACTTTTCTCATTCTGTTGGAGCATCAAAGTTTGAGACATGACCAAGCAGAGCACTGATCCAGGTCCTTGCTTCTTGCTCTGCCAGAGACCTTGTCTCTGGAGCTCAGGGCTAGCAGAGAAAGTGGTAGGGATGGAAGGGATGGGTTTGTGGTGCCCACAGTCCTTGTTGGTCAGCGGAATGACCAAGCCAGTTGTCTCCACCTGGCAAGTAAATACCCTGTCTGGGAATGTGGTTTTTAACTTATGTTGTCTTCCTCTAAAAATCCTGTCTTGATGCCACCTGTGCTCCATGAACTCTCTGAAAGCACAGATTAAAGAATGAAATAAAATATCTCAGTATCAAGGAATGTAATGGAGCTGAAATACAAGTGCTGCTTGTGTTCACTCCAGCCTTGCGGCCTCAATATTTAGCCCAGTGCTCAGGGCCATCTAAATAAACTTGATGATGTCTAATTTCAGCAAGAGTGGGTCCTTTTCACCAAATAATTGAACAAATACTGGTTCCAGTTGATGTTTAGTGAAAGGGTGCTTAATGGCCCTTTTTCTTTGACAGGATGTGAGCTCTCTGTATAGAAACAATTCATCATGAATGCTTCACTCTAAAAACAATCCACGAGGAGCAATACTTAGCATTCCTAGTGCACAATTCATTGGAGAATTTCCGAGCAATTTACAAACATTAGCTCAATAAGCCTCACAACACCCATTTGAGATCAGCAAAAAAAAAAAAAAGATAAGATACTACTCCTCAGCCTCGATGTGGCACTAAGGAGCCGTAAAGCTGGAGGCTTGTCCCAACTCCTAAATCCCCAGTGCCAGGTGGTCCTGTGTGTGAGCATCAGCTGGTCCTTGCACATCATCACAATCTGTGCAGTGGAAGGTGTGCAAAACCAGATAAATGACAGGAATGTTACATTTAGAATCATAGAAACAGAATGGTTTGGATTGGAAGGGATCTTGAAGACTATCCTGCTCCAACCCCCTGCTACAGGGAGGGAACCTGGCCTATACTCAGTTGAACCTGGCCTATACTCTTCTGGAGAGAATAAGTATATTAAAAACCACCAAAACCCAACCAATGCAGATAAAATTAAGGGGAAGTTGTGTCTAACAAAGATGAAGTTTCATGGAGTTGCTGATAATGTCCCTGCAGCAGTGTCCAGAAAACCTGAGCATCCGAGCTTGGATATCACATCAACCACCACGGAAATCCCGATCTTTTACAGCTTGACAGCTAAAACCCCTGTACAAGTTTTGGGATAAGAATTTTTAAAGAAGCGTGCATTCAGCTGAACTGACAGCATTGATTTATTTATGCAGTTTCGGTAAAGCTGGTTGTTTCCCTACTTGCATCTCTGATACGAGAGATCGCTCCTTCAGCATTAGTGTCCTGTAGTAATATCAGGGTCCTGCTCAAGGTTTAATGAAACAGGAAGAGCTGGGATTAAAAGCAGTGGTTTGTGATCTGGGGATAATTCCATGATACTCCTGTACGACCTTTGAAGCTTCTCAGGAGTGAGCACGATGTGGTGAAGCCACAGTTGTACTTTCTATTGACCATGGTAGGTTCGTGTTGGGTGCTCAAGAAGGGACGAGGTGCCTGTCTTGCCTCTTGCCAGGAATGCTGTTGGCACATGGAAATTTCTATGAGGTGTGTACAGCAAGAATAGTCATGGTCAGTTATAATATGACTGATATGAACGAACAAATAATAATTGTTCATATTCTAAACGTGAAAGCTCTGACTAACCTCGCCGTTCAACACGTATGAAGCTGGGCAGCACAAGCTGCTGGGCTTGAGCATCTGAGGAAGTCTGGGTGAAGAGAACGTCCTGAGCTTTGCTTGTCATTAGCTGTCAGTACTTAGACAGAAAACAGACCCACAAAATATTTTTTAGAGATGAAACACAAAAACATAGCAACATAAAGAAAAGGTGTGGTGTTGGGCTGTGAATGTCCTCCTGTGTGATGGCAGGACAGTGAGGGTCCCCCATTTTGCTTCACCTACAGGGTGGAGACTTCCCAGTTCAGCTCCTTCCTCCAGTATGGGAGGGCAGCATAAAGGAGTTTCCATCTTTCCAAGCTTTCCCCTTTCCTCTAAGTGCTTGCTGTGTTCCCCTGAGGCAGCGTTGCTGCAAAAACGGTTTATGGGGAGATGCCTGGATGATAAGGGTTAGTCCTAAATAATTGCTGGTTGCCGCTCAGCAGAAATAAGCTGGATTTCGATCCCTGGGTAGAGTGACTCCTCACAGCTAAAGGCTGGCAAAGGTTGAAGAGGTCGTAAGACAGGGCCTAATTTGCCATGTTCCTTTCCTTTCAAAAACAATGAGGAAACTGGGGCCTTGCCGGTGGGCAGATCCTGCCTGGATCTCCCTGGAGTCAGCAGGAGTTGGATCGAGTCCCTTTGAATAGCAAGCCTTTCCAAACCGGAGGCAAAGCCAAGTGTTTTTCAGAAGGTTGATCATTCATTACCTTTGGAATTTTTCAACGTGGAGGTCATTACTGCTAATATAAGTTGTGAAAAAATAAGAAGTATTAAAAAAATAGAGACAAATTCTCATCTGGTGTAAGTCTTTGCCTTTGAAGTCAATGAGTCATCGAAATCAACTTTCCCACACCGAGTTAAGGATATGGCCTGGAGTCAATACATTTGTAGTTGTTGAAAAATTAAAAATATAAATTTGCCTTTCCTTGGCAATAATGTTCTGTTTATGACAGAGATTCTTATGCTTTAAAATAAGTTCATTAACGAATAGGAAAGTAATATTTCACTACCAGTATTCTTTTGGGTAAAACTATTTATGATTAAATTTTATTAAACTTTTTAAAAATTGGATTTACGTTTTGATGAATCTAATAGATTTCAATTTTGTATTTTTATAGATTCTTTCTAAAGTTTTTCCTCAAGTGCAATCAGAACTGTTTGAAGAATGCAGGCAACCCGCGAGACATGCGAAGATTCCAGGTACAGATCCCTCTAAAAGCATAAACAATATATAAAAGACTTAGTCACGTCTTCATCTTGAACTTTTCGTGATGGAAAATCAGTGTTGGGGCTTCTACTTAGTGTAGTTCCAATGCTTAAAAAAACCTACTGTCAGTATTTTACATTTCCCCCACTAATTTAAATGCTGGTTCTTGGGACATTCCAAGTTCTGCAGTGGAATGTAATGGATCAGTGCTGAAGCAAGCGGATCTCTCCTTAAAAAATATTTCCCTGATTTTCCTTCCTACTAACACCTTGTGTAGTAGTTTGGAGTATGCTCAGACCCATAGAGGTTTTACATAGACTGAGTAGTTTGATCTTACTGATGACACGACTGTGGAGTGCAGGGGAGTTTGGATCTCACACAGGGGTTTTTCAGGTTCACAACTTGTAAATCCACCAGTGGTGGCCTAACGCACGTATTTTTGTTTCAATTGTGTTAGAAAATGTTTAATACTTCACTTTCTCCTTACAGCTTTTGAGATATCCTGTGGTGAATCATAACACTACAGAAAGACAGCTGACGGGATGGACAAATGATTTCCTCCGTATGTGGGGTCATTCGAAAGGCTTGTTAGGAAATAAATGCCTTTTATTTGAAAATATTTCGCAATGAGTCATATTTGATTCTAATAATAAAGTAGTATTGAGATGTTCAAGATTTTCTTAGTTTGGAGAAGAATAACTTGTGGTTAAACTTGATAGAAAAACATGTGACATCTGTTTTCATGCACAGCCAACCAACCGGGGAAGCCAGCACCCTTGAGCCAGCCAACAGAAAAGATCTGTAGCTGGGAAAAAAAATATTCCTTCAAAACAATTGAGCCAAGCTTCCATTTTTCATGCATCTCAGCTTCACGTGGCATCGGTGATATTGATCCATCTGAACAGAACAGAAGGTCAAACCTGGAATGAGTGGAAATGTCCTCTTTGTCTCACCGATGACTAAATGAAGCATCAGTCAGGAGTGATCTTGTGGTTGACAATGGAGCCAGTAGGCACTAGAAAGACTTTCCTGGGTCTCTTTAGCTAATCTTCCTGCCTCTCAGAAGGTTTAACTGGACTTAACAGGATGTCAGATCTTGAACAGTATTTTTACCTGGTTTCACTGTCTCAGCACCTTTCTGGAGGTGCACTGCAGGAGTAAGGTGATATAACAAAGCGTAGCACGTCGACTTTCTTTTGCTGAACTACAGTATTTTCCCTTGGTGACTGACCTATATACATGACAGAACAAAAATAGTTGTCATTTTCATATACACCTTGCTCTGTCTTTTTAATACACCGTGTTCTAGGAACCAAACGCAGAAATCTTGGCTGAAAATCATGATTGTATGTTTTGCAATATTTCTTAAAGTCTGGGAATCTCATTAGGAGTGAAAGCTGATAGCCCAGTGGCCTGGCAGCAGCTCTGTGGCCAAGGCGAGCGTGCAGCCTCAGCACTCTCCGAAGTGGATGTTGACAAGAGTGAAAGTGTCCACTTGTGGGAGGAGAGAGCTGGGGAAGCAGAGCAGCCTGGCAGAGAACTGCCCTCGGGCTGTTCTAAAGGGTACCGCAGATGGCTGTCTCAAAGGACGTGGGATACACAGGAAAGGTGCTGTGATAGCTGAAAGCTCATTATGGCTTGTGAATAAGAAACAGGATCAGAGGTGATCCAAAACATAGAAGCAGACAAGAATTTTCTTCTGATGCCTTGGACCAGCTCTGTGCAAAAGGAGGCTCATTTCTCCCCTTCCATTTGTGTTTGTTAAGTGTTTGGGTTGAGGAGCTGGTGGGAGAACCCCTCAATCATCTTTGTTACATCCCAAAGTAAAATAAACGGAAGGTGAAAACCAAAATTTGTCCTACCTTTTGCTGCTGTCACTGGTTGGGTTGATAAGGTCTAACTTAGCCTTTGACTTTACGGACTCTACTAACCCCAAAGAAATCGCTGCAGTGCATGAAATCCTTCATGCAGAAAACCTGGAACCCACAGCACAGAGCCCACTCTGGAGTATTTAAATAAGGTGTAAATGTCTCTCTGGGATAACAGTGCTGGACTTACGGAGCCGTGTTCCACACAAACACAGGCGCAGCTCCCGGTTTCCTCCTTGGCTTGTGTTCACGCGATATCGCTTCCGGAAGGAGTTTCACAGCTCCATTGTGTAGGTGTTTTTATCGGGAAGGTTGTGCGTTTTGCATATGTTCCTTTGCCATTTTCTACTGAGAAGCAGCTGGAAGCCAAAGGAGGCCCTATCCATCATCTCTTCTATGGCCGGACTCTGAACCTGGACACAAGAATAGGAGCCTTTCACTCAAAAATAAAGGAGGAAATTCCATTGACATACCAGGGTCAATCACCATCCAAATGAACTTGAGAAGGGATACTTTTCATGGATTGAAAACACTTTCACTATTCATATTCAACTCGGTCTTTTCAGATGCAAAAAAGTTCATTATCAGACATTAAATGTAATTGTAAAACTGACCTGGAGATCATTTACTGAAGAAAAAATGGGGAGTTACGATGGTTCCTGATTTATTAAGCTTTTTTATTTGGAATCCTCACAACCCTTCATTTGAAGACAGTCTCAAGTGAACAAATTTTAATTAGATAAACTATCTAATCAATATATCAACAGATCAATCAAAACAGCAGCTTTTAAAATGAGTGGCTAGAGGGGTGTTTCTGAAACTAATGGCTAGAAGAATATTTTCCTGAATTGAATTCATTTGTTAGCATAATAGGAGATTAAACTCTAATTAGTGTAGCAGGTTCTGAAGAGAAACAATTGTGAGTTAAAAATCACCAGTGGTCGCCACGTAAACAAAGATGTATTCAGAGATGTCATTCACTCGGTTTAAATAGAAATAGAAAAGTAACAGGATGTTGTTGTGTCTTACGAGACCTGATTCAGTGCAAATCTGCAGGATTTTTTAAATGTGAGGTTTTGTTCTCTTTTCCAGGTTGTTGTATCAACAACAGTCAATGTGGATGGCCACGTGCTGGCTGTCTCAGACAACATGTTTGTACACAACAATTCCAAACACGGGAGGCGGGCTCGCCGCCTTGACCCCTCAGAAGGTACGGCCCCTTCTTATCTGGAAAATGGTAGGCACACATTTACATGTCTTTTTTTTTTATTTGCAATGCCTTTTTTTATTTTATTTTATTTTTTTAAATTTTTTGTTTGTTTGTTTTGCACCATACTTTATGTTGAGACACCGCTACATTTACTTTTACATCATTTCTTCTCTCATCCATCAAACCACCCATTAAAAAAAGTCCATTAGTATTTCTCAACCCTTGTCAACTAGAATATGGACGCTTCTGAATTTGCTTCTGACTCCTTTCTTTATTTAATACTTAGAGTTTTGCAGTCACAACCAATTTTTCATATTTTCCTCTTTTATTTCTTTTCTTTTCTTTTTTTTTTATTTCAGTCTTGTTTTGCTTGCAGCTTTTTCTTGCTCTTTAATTTGACTTGATTTTATTTTGGCTTGCCATATTCCTTGATCCAGAGGTACAGTCTCAGGTTATGTATGCAAGTTTAAGTGGATGGTAAAAACATGACCGAATCTGTAAAGAATTTACTGTGAGGTCAAT
>NW_021940541.1:1294605-1299605 GCF_001715985.3 Manacus vitellinus
TCAGCCCCAGCCTCGCCGCAGCTAACTGGCTGTTGGGAGGATGGAGAGCCCGGTGCTGGCTGCTGCCTACCTCTACTCCACAGCACCATTGTAATAACTCATGCAAATGTGAAGACTCTAGAGACAAAGGGAGGTCAAGTAAATGGCTCAGGGATTCATGTCGACAAACAATATTAGATGTAAAATGTGTACCTTTGACAAAAGTATTAATATAGTGCTTTTGATTTTTTCCTGATGAAAAGTGAAAAGTAGTAATTACGGAGTGACAGAGGAAAATGAAGTTTTGAACCAAAAGGCAAAGTTCGCGGATGAAAAAGCCCAACCCAATTAGCTGCTTATGAGGAATCGAAATTCAGAGCATTTGCTCTTCCATCTCCCTCAACAACCTTTTGATTGACTCTGCTTAGATCTGTACAGCAAAGCAGATAAATCGACATGCCACATGCATGCGATGCTTAATCATTTGTAATAGCCATATTTGCCCTGACATACAATTTGCTATATCAAGCCAGCTTTTCCTTGCTCACCAGTGTTCTGCTGCTTGGCCTTTGCTTTATAAAACATTTAATAGTTTGCTTTAAATACATCAACATGCTGATATACGGTTGCCCTTTGTGCGCCTCCTCGAGAAATCATGCACTTTCCTCCTATTGTGCTTTGCATGGTTTGTCATTGGGGAAGAGATCTCGTGTCGGGCAAGAAGGGGTATTAAGGTCTTGATTTTCTGTCTTGTACAAGCAGCTACTCCGTGCATAAAGGCCATCAGTCCTAGTGAAGGCTGGACTACTGGTGGGGCCACTGTCATCATAATCGGAGACAACTTCTTTGATGGCTTACAAGTCGTATTTGGAACTATGTTGGTGTGGAGTGAGGTAAGCTATCTAAATTGGTGGGCTTTCAACTGTAACATTTTTTCCATGAATGATTTTAACAAGCTGTCAATAGGCTATTGACATGAGGTATCATGAGGTTTTGTTTCACGGTGCCTTTTTAGCCATGAATTCGCGAGTGACAATCGACTGCCCGGCCAGGGATGTACTTGAGGCACATCATGGCCCTCTAGTGGAAGACTTGCTGCAGGAGGTCTCCCAGTACAATTGGACAATTAGTGTTAAAATTACTAGGAGTAGCCTTAAGGAGACATATGGAGGCAATTTTCATATGAATGATGCCCTGTGGCCTTTCCTGCAAACGAAAACCAAGGATCGTTTACAGAGCTTTTTGTTAAAAAAAAAAGCCTTGTAGAACCCCTGTCTTCCAATGTGACAGCATGAAGGGAGAATTTGGAGACAAGGAGTGCCATTGAAAGTAATTTTTGTGATTGTATAAACTGGCTGGCATCAGCCTTATCAGTGCCATTTTGATTTAAGGTATGTTTTCTGTGTGATTTTTATAGCTGATAACACCTCACGCCATCAGAGTTCAAACACCACCACGGCACATTCCAGGAGTTGTTGAAGTAACTCTGTCCTACAAATCCAAACAGTTCTGCAAAGGTGCTCCCGGCCGATTCGTCTACACTGGTGAGTGTATGGTTTCCTTCCTCCTCTTGGAATGACAAATCCTGTCTCTTAATGATACAAGGGCAGTTAAAAATGCTGTTAAAATTGGATGTGTCTTGCAGGAAATGTGACTTGTGGTAACTGGACCTCAAAATACCTGTTCATATGGGCACCCAGGAGCTCTGGTGCCCATCCATCCTCTTGGGTCTTAACAATGTCTTGATGTCCCATGGGATCAAGCTCTCTCACAAGATGCCTGTTACTTCCTGTTTTCATATTGGCCAGAAATAGATTAACAATGGTATTTCCTACTCTGCTCCAGCCAGAGAAGGGAGTTAAGAAGTACTCAGTGATGAAAAATATTTTTCAGGCTATCTATCCAGACTTCTTGAACTTCCCTAAAGGTTCAGTCGAAATTTTAGGCACCAGTTCAAGAAGTTGTTGCTGGATCCAAATGACTTTATCCAACCCTATTCACAACCTGGCTATAAAGATTCTCTCAAACCTGAAACTTGGGATACAAACTCATAAGACTGGGAATGATTTATTTGTGCCAATTCTTTTAAATACATTTGATTTTAATTTACAACAGTGCAAGAAAAAGTCGGAACTTTGTGGTTTCCAGTGGTTTTAATATGAAAATTCTTATTTTGGGATGAAGTATTGCTGGCTTTTTATCTGAAATGTGTATTAGAGTTTTTCTGGCATTTGCCAATGAATTGAACTGAGGTGCTGGGAGGGAAAAGGGAGAAAGAGTGATTTAATTTACTGTATTTTTGGATGAGAATTCTAGGTAATAAATTTGATCTGATGAATCAATCTCTCTTTTGAAAACAAAGAGCCTTTAACTGTTTACTCGACAGACTGCAGGGATTTGGGGAGAGTCCTCGCTGCTTATTGGGTAGATAATGCAGATTGCAGATGATGTGCAGATGATGTGCATTTTGATGAATATTTTCCCACTAGACTGCAACTGTTTCTATCTATTAATTTAGATCTAATGGGAAAAGTGTGTTCCTGGGTAGTTTTAAGCTAGGACTTATAAAATGGTTAACACATCGTGGATATGGTGTTGTGTCTGCCTAAGATCTATTGTCGAAATGAACTTTTAAGTGATGGCAACACCTGAGATTCCTATATTCTGTCTATTCCCAAAGAAATCACAACCTGAGCGAAACCCCTGGCATCCAAACCTGGGTGCCTCACTTCTGGCTGACAAGGGAGAGAATATTGACATTTATTGATCTTTAGGACTGGGTTTTATCAGAGTTTCCAAATGGGATGATGGTGACTGTGATGCTTTTGGTGCTCATGATGTATCTCAAAAGTCGTGGTTGTTCCACAGACTGTTGCAAAGGTGATGAGTGCAGGTGGGGTCATCAGTGTTGCAGGCTTAAAAATGCTCTTATGAACTATAATTTATATATGTGTGTGTATGTGTGTGTGTGTGTGTGTGTGTGTGTGTGTGTGTGTGTGTATTTCATGCAAAACTACAGCGGAGTGTCCTGATGAGTATGATGAGCTAAGTGTCCAACAAAATAAAAAAAATGAATGAATTAAAAGCCTCAGCCCAAGCTCCAGATATTTGAGCTGCTGGGAGCTGGTGTAGTTCCACCCCGTGCAGGGAAGTGCTGCAGATTTGAACCAGATGACACTCTGGCTCTCAGGGCAGAGGCCTGGAATTTTGACTTGCTTTAGAGTAATGTCTTTAACTGATTTCTTGGGTGCAGATTTTGCAAATTTGGCTAATTTTGCTGTTTCAAACTTCTTTCTGATGTGTAAATGCACATGTGTATAGAACTGTAAGGACATTTGTTTCTTCTTTCCTGGAGTTGTCTTTTGTCTTTATCGCTAAGTAAAGATGTTCAAAAGGATTGTGAGAATGTCATGAGCTTCCCCCTCTGGAATAAAACTATAATAAAGTTACATTAATTTAATGGGAATATACATTTAAAACACCTTTTGGGGGAAACACAAACCAATATCCCAGCAAAAAGAAAATAAAGAGATAAAGCCAGCGCCTGCCTGCCCGAGAAACTTCTGCTTTGCTTTATCCTGGAGTGATAGGGTGGCTGAGATAGTCTTTGGAAATTACAGCTGCCATTGAGAGGGAAGTCAAGCCTTGCTGTATTTCAGAAAATGAAAATGCTGTAGCATTGGTGGAGGGAGGGGCCGGGTCCCCAGGGCATCTGTTTCCCATCAGTGTCCCACCATGCTTGCAGCCTGGCTTGGCACTCTAACATTTAACCTTCCCAGCAGGAGGTGGACCATAGGGCAACAAGGCTGCAGAATAATGAAACAAGAGTGTAGTGTGGTGTACAAAGCCTTTGTGAGAGCAGAAGTTGAGACATGAAACACTCAGGGTGGGGAGATGCGAAAGTTCCAGATTTTTCTCCAAAACCCCCAATAGCCTGACGCAGAGGCAGGAGCGCGGCGTCTCCCAGCAGGCAAAGGCAAGGCCTTTCCCCATCTATCCATGCCTTTTTGCCCGCTGCTTTCAACTATTATAAAGATACAATTACCTTGGGAGATTGTGGCAGTTCAGTTGATTAGCACGGTGAATTAAAAGAATGAGTCACAAATGACATGTCCAGCTCTTCTCTACTAGTCCTTTGTATTCCCAGTGTACCTCACCCCTGTTGTAAGAAGGTCAAAAATTAGAGAGAGATAACAATTTTCAAGCAGCTAGCACTTAGGAGCAGAATTAACAATCATTCTGTATGTAATTGCCAGTTAATAGTAAATTGCCTTCTAGACTGTAAAATGCAATATAAACTGGTGGGCACCTAAAATTAAATTAATGAGGTATTTGCTGCATTTAAAAGTGAATAGTGCAAATTAATAACTGGGTACAATACTTGTTTTAATATATATCGAGTGGTGCAGCATTTGCTTGTTTAATAATAATTTTAAAAGTACTACCTGAAAAATTTGCTGTCTGTGGGTAAATTGAGCGGTCGGCGCAGGTTGTAGCCATAATTTTGCTGGTAAAGTCTTCCAGGTTTCTAAATTAAATATCAGAGATTATTTTTTAATTAGAATATAAGCACTGCAGCCTTATTTGATTATGGCAAATTGTGATTTGTATGCTTTGAAATGAAATTATGTTACAGATAAAATTGCACCTTTACACACATATTTTAAGCTGTGCAGATCCTGTTGGTTTGCTCTCAGCTGAGCAGCAGGACTGTGTTTACAGTGTGTTTGTGCCACTGTTTTCTCTAAGTCTATATTTTGCATAATGATTCCCTGGCAAATAAAGGATGCACAGCCTGACCTACAGTATATTAAAATAGTTTTAAATAATGATTTGTGGCACTTGGAACTTCTCATGGTGGCTGCTTCCACCCTGAGGTTTTTGTTGCACGTCCCTGTTTCGGCGACTCCTTTGGCTCAGTGGAGGAAGTGCCCCAAATTGTCAGGAGACAAGAGACCCTTTGCAGTGGACTGGACCTGGTTGCTGCACGAGGCATTGGCACTCGACTGCCAACATGTCCC
>NW_021940541.1:1304605-1309605 GCF_001715985.3 Manacus vitellinus
CCCACACTGAAGTGTGTGATGTGGTCTGACACAGTAACTCGACCAATACACCGAGTGGGTTTCCTTCAAATGGTTTCCATTCCCTACTTCATACTTCATCTTTTAAATAATTTTTTCTAATCCAGTATCACTGACTTTAAATACCTGTAATAGAGGAGAGTAATGTCTGTACGATGGAGTACTTTGGGTTGATGTCTCAGGATGTCCATGTCCCAGGTGAGGCTCACTCCTCCCAGTAATCCAACCAGGTTAGACACACGATCCAGCTATCTAAGTGCTCATCCAGTGGCCCTGGGGGGATGCTATGGAGAAGCATATACAAGGAGAGGGTGTATGAGGTCCTGTCCCTTGTGTACCACTTGTGCTGCTGTATTCTTCACTGATTTTTAGCAAGTTGTTTGGTACATAAAGGTATTTTTCATTCATTCTCCCTTGCTTTCTCCCTCTCCCTCTCCCTCTCCCTCTCCCTCTCCCTCTCCCTCTCCTGCTCTGTCTCATCCATTCATTCATTCATTTAAAGTAATTCTTCAGCTATTATGATGGTAATGACTTTTTTGGCAAACATCAGAGCCCGGAACACAATTGTTCCCAGTCAAAGTGGAAATGCTGGCGTCCTTGAGGAATCTGGGGTCACGAGGTATTAGTGCTCTACTTGTGCTTGAGTGCCACTACCAAAAGGTGTGCCAAGAGCCCAAGGCCTGTGGTGGGACAGACTGGAGAGGCTGTGTGGTCCCTGAGAATTGTCTGGGAGTGGTGGGGAGGCTGGAGACCCCCAGCAGTGTCTTCCCATCAGGTGCTTCTTGGCACCCGTCCTGCAGTGAGGGTGCACCAGCCCTGCTGAGCCCCCATGAGTGTGTTAGAAGGGGGCTCTTGAAGATCAGGGGACAGATTATTAGACATAAAGTGTATTTAAAGTTTAATTTGCTGCACATTTGTGAAAGATGCACATTGTTTCTTTGATAATTATATGGCATCTCATCCTTGCTTTCTCCCTCCTCCCCTTGTTCCTCTGCTCTTTACATCCTTCCTGAAAGAGGAAGGCAGTGGTTGGTCTGATAGGTGACTGGAACAGGCCATGGAGTGTTTTCCCTTATTTCTTCTCCCAGTCCACTTTTCAGTACTAAGTCTGCTCTGCTGAGGATGTTCTGACACAATCTACAAAAGACCCTGAGAGTGACAGACTATTCTTGAACTGAGTGATTTGACAGTTTTCTTCAAAGATGCCAAAGCTACAAATGAGAGTTCAATACACTCTTAATATTTCTTTGCTAACTCCCCTGTGATTTTGGGTTCCCCACAGGAGCTCACCCTCCCTGAGGCTGGGGCACATGTGACACTGCTGCATGTAGTAGTGTTCCTGGGTTGAGGGCTGGATGGAGGAGCTCCAGTTTCATTAATACTACAGTAACCATAATCAAATGCACTGATTGTGATACGTAAACAAAAATGATGACAAAGCAACAGGGTTGTCATAATAGAATCCTGGAATGGTTTGGGTTGTAAATGACCTTAAAGTCCATCTTGATCCACCCTCTGCCATGGACAGGGACACCTTCCACTAGCCCAGGTTGCTCCAAGCTCCGTCCTTGGACACTTGCAGGGATGGGGCAGCCACAGCTTCTCTGGGCAACCTGTGCCAGGGCCTCACCACCCTCACAGGGAAGAATTTCTTCCTAATATCCAATCCAAACCTATTCTCTTTCAGATTAAAGCCATTCCCTCTTATTCTATGACTACATGCCCTTGTCTCCTTCTTCATGAACAGCATCACATCCCAGTGCAGTTATTCTGTGCCAATTCCCTGCAAGGTTCTACTGAATGGGAGGACAAGCCCTCCACCCACTCCTACAAACAAACATCATTGTGGATGACAACATCTGGGGTGCACTTTGCTTTCCAGTGAGGAAAATAAATAAACAAACAAACAAACAGTACAGAGGCAGTTTTCCCAATGTTAATATGAGTATTTTAAGGAAAATTCTATACCATTATCTGATCGAGCGTAATTATGAGGTGACCTGTGAGTTTTAGGCCTGTAATTGAAACAAGTGAGTGAGTGCCATTGTTTCCCTTCCTGCTATATGAGGGAAAGCAAAGCAATTACGAGAAATCGGGGAGATAAAGACAAAGGTGTCGTTTTGTTTTTTTAATGAAAAATCTATTTTTAGTTTCTTTGTGGAATGGGGAGAACTTAAATGCTTTTAAATTTTTTTTTTTTACAGTAAATAGGTTGTCCTTAGTAAGTCCAGGGATATTAGTCCTGCTTCAACAAGCAAGAGTGCCTTCTGATGAATGATGTGTTCAACCCCTCCATGCCTTTGTATTTCCTATGCATTCCACAATGCTTGGCTCACCCTGCCGAGTTCTGTGATTGAAATTCATTGCCAAATTTATTGAGAAATTAATGAGAAAAGCTGCAAAGTATTGACTTTGAGAGGAAAACACAACTCATCTTGAATGAGGAGGAAAATGCAGCAATAATTTAGCCACTATTGATTTTGCCCTGTCCATGTATTGATCTTCATTTTACAATATTAATTTGCACCTGCAATCGGCTGCAAAGGGAACCGATTTCATTTCTTTGCAGTGTTAATGTGCAAAGCATTAGGTGCTCTTAAGAAGTGGTGGTATTACAAGTCACATCGGAAGGGCTGCTTTTTTTTTATTTGTGCTTGTTACCGAAATAGACTAAAAATTAATTTTTTTGTCTGACAAAATATTAAAGCGAAAACCCATCTCCAATGTATATACCTCCTCTCAGCCCCGTAGGCTGCTTTTCATCTGGGTGAGGAACAATCAGCAACCTGAAATTCCAACCACTTCTCATCATCATGCCCATATCAGTTCAAAGTTCATGAAATTTCTATGAGCATTGATCTTTACCCATTGATTTTTTTTTGCAGCAGATCTTTGAAATTTTAATTTCCCGAGCATCTGAATTTCTTATAGATGAAATGCACTTGGTAGAGACAGTTGATGATAAAGTGGTGAACTTAGCATCATTTTAAAGCCTAAAAAAAGGAGAAAAAACAGGCATTTGCAGACTTTGTATAATGTTTTGAGGTGAAATGATAAAGGTGCTCTGATAGGGGTGAAGTATTCAGCGGGGAGTTAAATATCAATTTTGTCTTCAGTGGCCACACATTTTTAATGCAACTTTTTATACAGTCATTTTTGAAAGAAAAGCTATCTGGAGAAACAGCAGGACTAAGAGACATTCTTCACTGCACAATCATTTGCTCACAGCAGTCTTTATCACCTGGTCAAGTTCACCTAGTTACTTATCAGTAGGACATTTAATAACCTCAAGGTGATATAATTGCTATTGGCATTTTTCCCCCTTGGATTCAGCTGGTTAATGTGTAAACTACTTGTCAGCAAATAGCACTTTGTCACTGAAATCACTAACACCCTCTAGAGGAATGTCTCTGTATTGAGCAATTTAATTTTACTTTATTTAATTTTTACACATTACAACCTGTGTTCATTCAGGCACGTTGAAGCCTTGCAGTCTGCTAAAGCAGGGTGTGGGTGTCCCTGTTAGTAAAATATACTATATCTTATTTAACAATCCCCATGGCTTAATTGAAGCTCTCTCTTGTCCCTCAGAAAAGGAACTGCAGATGTTCTTATTATGTAGTTATGCTGCTAATGTGAAAAACTGCCTCATTACGAGGATCTGTTTGTAGCTAGAAAATTACTGCATTATGACAAATGCATGATTGGGAAGTTACAGGAAGATGATCATTATTGAAATGAAACTGGAACTCATTTAATAGCTGGAACCAGCAGCTGGAATGAAGCAAATGAATGTCTTCCTGTTTTTATTATTGCAGGCAGGTTTTTCAGTCAGAAAGAAAATTTGTGCCAAATCAGAGGCCGCGGGTCTGTCCCCCCTCGCTGTGCTCTCGCCAAAGGGGAGCGGTGTGGTGGTGCTAAAACACCCCCTCCCTGCCTCACACCTTCTCTTGACATGGTTAATGATGCTGTGGATTTAAGCACAATTACTTTAAGAGTATTTAAGTGTCCATCAGTCTGCTGGACCAGCTCAGTGTCCTACAGGCTTCAGTTGCCTTGTGCTGTCACTATTGAGCAGTGTGGGAGTGGAGTGATGGTGACCTGTCCCCTCTTGTCCTCTCCTGTGCTTGGCTTTTTGGGATGGTCTCTGGGGGACAGGTTGAAGGGCTGGGTGGGTGCAAGGAGCATGGTGAAATGGAGAGCTGAGAGTTGGGGTTGTTCAGCCTAGAGAAGAGAAGGTTCCAAGGAGACCTTGGAGCCCCTCCCAGTGCCTAAGAGGGCTTCAAGAGAGCTGGAGAGGGGATTTGGAGAAGGGCCTGGAGGGACAGGACAAGGGGGAATGGTTTTAAATTAAGAGAAGATAGATTCAGACTAGAGAGAAGGATGAAATTTTTTCCTACAAGGGTGGTGGTGAGGCCCTGGCACAGGTTGCCCAGAGAAACTGTCTGCCCCATCCCTGGAAGTGCCCAAGGCCAGGTTGGACTGGGCTAGTAGAATGTGTCACTAGTTGGAATGAAACAATCTTTAAGGTCCCTTCCAACTCGAAGCATTCCATGATTCTATTCTATGATTTATAGCTATTAAAGACAGTGGCCAACCAAACCATCTGCTTCTCTCCTGTTGGACCACGTTTGGCCAGAAAAAGGTGGGATCCCATGGGATGGCACAACAGTGGGATGGTTTGCAAGTCTCCCATGTCCCTTTGGAGGGATTGACTCCTGAGAAACTCAATGCCCACAAGCCTTCCAAACACTGGATGAACAATTGGAAGAAACCTTGGTGTCCCTCTAATGGCTTTAATGAACCAGTGGCTTAATTTAATTAGGTCCCGTCCTTAATGGATGTGGTATTCCCATCTAATAAAGTACTCATACACATTTTTGGCTATTAGATATTAATACAGACCTTGAGGCAGGAAGAACTGACAAAGAAGGTTAAGCCATCAAAATGAGAACCAAAACTATGTGTGTCACAAGAAAGAA
>NW_021940541.1:1319605-1332105 GCF_001715985.3 Manacus vitellinus
GCGTGTGACGTATTTTATCCACTTTATCGGCTCCTCGTAATTATAGGTGCTACAACTGCCAACATCACTGCACTTCTCTTGTCTTAGTGAAACATAACGCAGGTTGTTTGTTTTCCTCTAGGAAGTATTACTTAAGAGAGCAGCAGACCTTGTTGAAGCCCTATATGGGATGCCCCATAACAACCAGGTAGGTCACCAACGCGGTCTTTGTTCCCATGCTGACATGTGTAGATCAATACCTGCTCTTTGCAGAGCTGGCAGAGCATCAGCATGTTCCCTTTGTACACAGCCGGGCTTTGCCAGCCACCTTGAGGGCAGTCTGATGTGATGCAATGCTCCGAGGGAAACGCTTCATCTTCCCCTTCTCCTCTCGCCGCTCGTTTGCCCATCAGAAATGACAATTAAGTGTAAGGTGCCAAAAGCATAAGCAAGCATTAAGGCAAGAGAATAACCTTGAACTCGGGCCAAAATATACAGTGACTAATGGGAAGTCCTAAAGAAATCTGCTAAACTGAGCGGATCAGACCTACCGTATTTTGCAAACTGCTGAAAATACATCTCCCGCCCTGAGTGAATAAAATGTGTGTTGGGATTTTGACTCGACTTCCAGTGCTAAAATCTGATTTTATGTTAATTTCTTTATTTCTTTATACTTACTGTGCTGAGGTGGAATTGCATGTAGGGAGAAAAACAGGAGGTGTTGTTGAAACACGCAGCAAACTCTCCGCCCTCACTATAATTCCACCTGAATCTCTTTGATAAACTTTAGCATTATTGCAACTTGGGCTATTTGCGCAAATCAGCGTCTGAGTTGTCAGAGCCTCTTTTCTGTCTTTCCAGGAGATAATCCTGAAACGAGCAGCTGACATTGCCGAGGCGTTGTACAGCGTGCCCCGCAACCACAACCAGATCCCCACTCTAGCCAACACTCCCGCTCACACCGGCATGATGGGGGTGAACTCCTTCAGCAGCCAGCTCGCCGTCAACGTCTCCGAAACATCACAAGCCAACGACCAAGGTAGGTGGGATTTCAAGAGTTAATCCTCCACCTTGGTGACTGCTTTTGGCCAGTGCCATCAATCCGAGCTGATGTCACTGCCGTGTCCTATCTCTTTCTCTCTCCCTACTCGTGTGTCTGAAATGCCGTCTTTAACTTTCTTGAAATATTTAATTCTTTCTGTTCTTTCATTTACTGTTATCATAAAGCATCTCTAGCGGGGGAAAAAAATACAATTGGCAAAGTGTAGAAAGCTCTTTGTTATTCGCAGTAAATATACAACGTGTATGGTTTTTTTTTTTTAATATAAAATAATTATGTCTAGGTACCTCCACCTGGTTTTGGAATATTTACACAGATAAATCTAATTTGATGTCTGTGATTTTAAAATACTTTGTTTGTAGGCATGTGTGACATATATGTTACTAATAAAAGTAATAGTTGATTTAATTTACCTGTTGTAATTGAAAATGCATGTAGCATATTGCATTTAAAATTAATTTTGATACTAATGAAAGGAGGGAAACAGGATTATTAGATATGTTCAAACGCATATTTTTTTTTTGCTTGCAACATAATTATTAAATTGATTGCTCAGATAGGAACAAATTGTTGTTTAAAATCCTGATTCTGCTATGTTTCCTCTTCTAAAAAGATTGTCTTTTAATGCATTTCCAAGCTAATAAGCCTTATAAAATTCTGTACTTGCTCTTGAATTAGTTTTCACTGATGGCTACACCTTATGAAAGCTTGTTGTTAGCATAAAAATATCAATCACAAAATGAAGACCCCAAAACAGCCTTTTAAAGTAAATCACTGCAACAAAAAAGTTTTTCTTGTCAGCTCTGGCATTTGAAGGTCTGGAGAGGCTGAAAGTTCACGCAGTGTGTTGGTACAAAGCGGGACTTGAGCCTGTTGATAATTGCTCCTAAAGACAAACGTGAAGGCACCTGACACAGCTGGATCGAAGAGAGCTTTTGTTGGCTGTCTGTGCTAAGAGGAGAGACAACATAGAGTGCTCGCGGATGATTTAAGTAGGGTTGGCGTGATAAGGTTATCTCAAGCTGCAAGAGTTGATAGGGCAGTGAGAGACAACTCAGAGCAAAGCTGTGCAATCAATTAAAACTGTGTAATATATGCTGCATGAGGAAACCCCCCAGCCCTAAGTCTATCTTATAAAATAACATTATTTTTTTGGGGTGGGGGGGTTTCTAACACAGTAGGTTACAGTCGCAACACAAGCAGTGTTTCCCCGCGAGGATATGTTCCCAGCAGTACTCCTCAGCAGTCCAATTACAACACAGTCAGCAATAGCATGAATGGATATGGCAATGCCGGCATGCCCAATCTAGGTGTACCAGGTTCCCCTGGATTTCTTAATGGCTCCTCAGCTAACTCTCCTTACGGCAGTAAGTGTCTATTTTTGGTAACACATCATCATATAGATTCATATTTACTACCAAATCAACTCCTTGCATTGTTTTGATTTTCCTCTATTGTCAGCTACTGGATAAAAGGAGGGGTGACTCTGGAGGCTGGACGTAAAAATGAAAATAATAAATTGATCTGTTTTGTGCCAGAATACAATCTCAGATAGAGAAAAAAATAAACCAAAACAAAACAAAAAAAAAATGAGACAAAATAAAAATTGGACTGCGCAATTCGTAACAAAAGTCCAACACAAAAGAGTTTGCCTGTTATCCAGAGAGTGGCCAAGCCAAGGCATTTCATTTTTATTTTTTTATATATATTTTTTTTATATATATATATATATATATATTTCTATATATATTTTAAGAGGCAAGGCCCTATCACTCTCTTTTTCCGTGTTTGCCGTGAAAACCTCAATCTGAGTCCTGATTATTTTTGCTTTATTGCAGTAGTGCCGTCAAGCCCTACCATGGCAGCCTCTTCGGTCACCCTCCCTTCAAACTGTAGCAGTACACACGGCATTTTCTCATTCTCACCTGCCAATGTCATCTCTGCAGTGAAACAAAAGAGCGCCTTCGCTCCTGTTGTCAGGCCCCAAGCCTCTCCTCCACCATCTTGCACCAGTGCAAATGGAAATGGACTTCAAGGTGAGCTGGATCTCTCTCAATTTTCTGTGTATTGCCTTTTTTTTTTTTTTTTTTGATGCATACACTCAAGCCCTGATGGTTTCTTTGGGAGAAAGGTACCTGGTTGATTTTTTTTTGGGTTCCTGGTGCTCTCGTAGCGATGCAAAAGCAGGGGGAGAAATAAGGTAGCACGAATGGTCTGCTGAGATCTTTAGTTCATTTTTAATACTTGCATTAGAGAAAGCACTAGCTGTTTTTCTGGTATTTTCCCTTAGGAGTTCATGACTTAAATTTTAAAGGAATACTGTATCCCTGAATGCCTCTTGGAGGGTTCATGTACTCCGTGTGTTTATATGTTTTTTGAACACATTTCTGTGGATGTTTAAATCCAGCAGCATTCTGGCAGGACATGGTGTGATTTCCTTGTTTTACATAGGGTGCAATAGTGATTTCAAATATGTCAAGTTAATATAAATCAGGTTAAGCTCTCAGTCAGTGAACTAACCTTCCCCTGGACTAGGTAGCCCTGTATGCAGGGGGTTTGCATGCTCCGGTGGTCCCAGCTCGCTCTCTTACTGTGGTGTTAGAGTGGTTACATCCCTAAGTGAACTGAATATTTAATTTAAGGCAGGCAATTTTAATAATTTGCTTTTTTGGTACTTTTTTTTCTTTTTAATCCATGTGATTTTGTGTGGGTAGTGCAAGGAACAACTTATAAGCCACTTGCAGAACTCTCGTGGTTATCTGCTGGGAGTGGGGCAGGAGGAACTACAATACAGTGTATGTTTGGTAGAAGAACAAAAATATGAACAAAGTCTTCCCAAAAAGGAAGACTTAGGTCCTACTGTACCACTTTTAAGTCATATTGTAACATTTAGAAGATAAGACTATAGATGGATTAGAATAATTTGAATGTTTACCTGTGGTTGAGTCTCATTGTGCAGTAAATTGGAGCACTTCAGATCCCATTGAAATCAGGAAGGCTTGAGGACACTCATACCCCGGAGGTCATCACTCCTCTTGACTTCTTCAGTTAAGAATTAGCAGTACAGTGTTATTTATTCTTTGTATTACCATGGATACAATGAGTGCTCACAGGCGAACAGATGACAGATATTTTAATTTGCCAAACAAATTCTGAACACCTGCATTTTGTGGGATCTGAAGGCACTTCAGAGAGACATAATCCCAATCCCACAGAACTGTCTGTCCACCACAAATCCAGACCATTCCAGACCAAGATCTCAAAACTAATGTTTCTGTAGCTTGTTATTCACTTCTTGGCCCAAAAAACCATATGAGAGCTTGTTATGCACTCAGGTCAAGGAAGAGCTGAGGATTCAGCTATGCAAAATTATTGTGGGATGAATGTTAAAGAAAAGGATAATTAGATTAACAGTTTCTTTCATATTTCTTTACTGGAAGCTTCACTATGTTACTACTGTAAGGAGAAAACTATATTGATATTCTTAGAAAGAATAATCCATTAATAAAATAATCTGGTGTCCTACTTTCCTCTTTCTGTAAAAAGACACTACTATGAAAAGTAAATACTGAAATAATATAATGAAAAATAAAATCTTAAAAATAAAATAATAAACTAAAATAATAGAAATAAAAGATAATAATAAAATTAATAAAATAATCAATTAAAATAAAATATTATAAATGTGGTAACATGACAGATCTGAGGCAACTGCTCTATAGCAGATATTTATATATGTATTCATATTAACATGTTGATTGTGATTTACTCTGAAAAATACAACTATTTAAACATCTAAACTAAAATGATCTGAATTTCTGTAATTTCAGTATGTAAATACAGGGCTTCTCATCAGATAGGCAAGGGTTTAGGTGCTTAAAAACACTAGATTACTGCAAAGTGTGGTTTTAAGGAGAACAGGGTGGGCTGAATGCCTGTGCCAAGCACCTAATGTCCCTTGGGCACCTCCCCAAGCCTTTAAAAATTGTACATCTCCAGCCTCAAGTGCAAAATGTTTCATACATAAAGCTCAGAAAATGGCTTTGAAACAGCCAATACTGATTTTGTTAACTAGGTCATCAATTTAACTCTTAGGCTGAGCCCAGCCTTTCTCTGGACTAAGCTTTTTCCACGGCCAGACAGCCCACTGAAGACTTAACAATGCCACTAATCCCTGATTTTAGGATGCTGCAGTCCAAACAGCAGACCTGGTGTCATCCTTTTGGATTTTGGTTCAGCAGCCAAACTGAAAATAAATAGAAGTGTTGAAAACAAACAAGGAAACAAACATTTGCCATTTTTTCCTCGACTGGCTGAATGGAATCATTTTGTGTTGAGCAGAATGACACAGAGAAATAGGGAGAATGTCCTTCTGGTCTGGTAGTTAGAGCAGTGAGTTGTGGTAACTAGAGCAGGGTTGTGACAAAAAGTTGAATTGTTCATGCAAAGTAGCACCACAAAGTGATGCTCAGTGAATTGTGAGGAATTCAGGAATTACAGAGCATCATAGAATCCTGGGATGGGTAGGGTTGGAAGGGACCTTAAAGACCATCTAGTTCCAATTTAGGGCAGAGATGCTTTCCACTATCCCAGGTTGCTCCAAGCCCCGTCCAACTTGTCCTTGGACACTTCCAGGGATGGGGCAGCCACAGCTTCTCTGGGCAGCCTGTGCCAGGGCCTCACCACCACCTCACCTCACTCAGGTTCTTTCAAAGCAGAGGCAACATCACTTCTCCCAGCCAAAACTATTGAGTTAATTCAGACTGAACTCACAAAAGGTTTCAGGTTGACAACACATTTTCCTCACAGATTTCAACCACTGCCTTGAACTGAACTGCTGCCAGAACTGAGTGGCAAGACAGGGATGAATTTGTCATCTTCCTTCATGAGATATAAAGAAAAGCCACCAACACTCCTGTGTTGGCACTTATTTATACTGCATTTGACCCATACAGTTGTTTAGGGAATTTCTGTTTTTTTCCTATTTTCTTAGTCATTTATGGACATTGAGCTCTTTTTAAAGTTTCTTTCTGGACACTGTGCAAACAGCTTGAGAGTTATCTGATCAGCACATTTTCTATATTAAGTTAAAATTTGGAATTTAAGAGCTGCAGTCCAATGCAGCAGAAGTTTTTTTTGTGATCTTGAAGTACAGTCTCATTACAGAGGAGGATGTAAAGGAGCTGAGTGGCAGCTGAAGAGTCTGCACTGTTAGAAATGCTCACACACATTTAGTCAACCCAAAAGGGAAGAGCTCGTGGTCACTGTTGTTGTATTGGAGGTAAATCCTTCAGTTTATGGATAAGGCAGGACATGGATAAGAATGGATAAGAATACAGACACAGGTGGTCCTTTTGCAGGGATCTGGGGGTTAATTGCACTGATCTTTGCTGGGTAAACCATCCCAGGATGTGTCTATGTGTGGGAAAAATGCTGTTCTTGGTACACCTAAGATGGTGAGAACACAGGAGCAGAGCTATGAAGCTCCAGCTGGATCTGAGGGAGATATTTTTGTCTCCTAACAAAGTATAAAGCAGAGGTTGAGCTGTTCTACCTCCTGGCTTATACTAACATCACCCTAAGCATCAGGACCACCTGAGCCCTCTGCACTAGAAGCAAGATCTTGCTACCAGGAAGCACGACCCCAAAACCCACTGCACTGTAGGACCCACTGCCCAAGAGGGAACATGGCCTTTAGCCAACAGATTTTTTTCTAAAGAGATCCAAGACACCTGCTAGTGGAAGGTGTCCCTGCTCATGGCAGGGGGTTGGAATGAGATGGTCTTTAAGGTCCCTTCCAACCCAAACCAGTCTGTGATTTTACAAAGACAGAGGTTAAGAATAAAAACAAATAAGAAAGAAGACAATCTGGGGAGATCTCAGAGGGGTCAGAGTGCAGGCCATGACAGCCAGGGCTGATGTGTTGTCTTCCCCCTTGCTGCACCCATGTCAGCTGCACATCCATCCCCAGCCAGCGAGTACCTGATCAGGGTCAACACTCAGAAGCTGCAAATCACAGAGGAGAAACCTCTCTCTCTGTTGTCCCGTGGCCATGACTCACTCCTGTGACTAAGTCTACAAAAAAGGGCCTTTGGGCCATATCCAAAAAGCCACAATCTTGTTGACTCCCTATGGCCTCCATTGCATAATCTGTGATCACAAAGTCAAGTACTCACATACTTTTTTAAGAGCAGGATCCTACTGTATGTGTTCCTTTGGGCAGAGAGCCTTTTCCTGTTTAAAACAATGGACATCTAAGGTATAAAATATTTTTTTTTAGTGAGAAATTGCTGGCTCCCTGCAAAGTTGGAAGTACAATATATGTTCAAAATTTGGTTTTCAATTGTAATTTACTTTCTATAGATTGTGAAAGATATTGCTCTCTGGTTATAGGACTGTAATGCAGAGCAGAGGGGTCTCTATATTCTTTTTAAATTGCATCCTGCTTAATTTTCTGGTCTTTCCCTGGATGAAAGTATTAAAATTATTATTAAAAAACTAGCCAGCTCATTTTTCTTTAAGAAGGCATTTGGTATCAATTTGCACAGCAGGAAGCGCAGCGCAGAAATTCACAATTGTCAAATGCTGCCACTAAAAGAACAGTGAAATAAATGTCTGGAGCACCAACCTTGCACCCCCCTCCCATTGTGCCACAGGGAGAATTCAACAAAAATAGTTAAATTAAAAAATTTAGACTTCCTCCCCACGCCCCCCCCCCAAAAAAAAAGCATGCAGCAGATAATCTAATTTTTCACACAGTAGAATCATAGAATCCCAGAGTGGTTTGGGTTAGAAGAGACCTTAAAGACCATCCAGTCCCACCCCCTGCCATGGGCAGGGACACCTTCCACTATTCCAGGTTACTCCAAGCCCCGTCCAACCTGGCCTTGGACACTTCCAGGGATGGAGAAGCTGATGGTGCTATTGCAGCATGGACTTGGAGGACATGGTTGAGTGGTGAACATGGTGGTGGTGCTGGTTGATGGGTGGACTGAATGATCTTGAAGGTCTTTTCCAGCTTTAATGATTCTGTGAGTCTATGATAACATCTCAAGATGATCTCCAGCATCCTCCAGTTCAAGTGCACACCAGGTGACCAGACTGATGTGGTGACAGGTTTCCTGCTGACTGAATCCCATCGGAGAAGCCAACCTGAGAGTAGGGGTTTGGCAGGTCCAAACACAGGGCAAGGTCATCTGCTGGCCTGGGCTGATGCAGTGTGGAACAGACATTTAGTGAAGGGTTGTTTTAAGGGTTCTTTAAAAGGTGGTCAGGCATTGGAAAGGGCTGCCCAGGGAGGTGGTGGAGTCCTCATCCCTGGAGGTGTCCAAGGAATGACTGGATGTGGCACTCAGTGCTCTGGGCTGGGTGACAAGGTGGGCATCAGGCACAGGGTGGACTCGATGGGCTGGGAGGGCTTTTCCAACCTCAGTGATTCTTGGGTTCTGTGAAAACATGATGAAGAAACTAAATGTTTAGGATCAGAAGGGTCTCTGCCAATATATGCACTATTCTCCAGTTAAATTTTGTAAGTTCACTTGCTGTTTAGCTTTAAAACATTCAGTATTATAAAAAATGCAAAATTATAACTTCAATTTCAACATATTTGTTACATGTAATTGGGGAAAAAAGTGGTAGAGTTGGAAAACTTCAACCCGTTTCAAGGGCATCACTTGAGCTGTGCTTTAGAGAACGTCCCATCCAAATCCTTCCCAAAAATGGTGCCAGAAGGATCAGGACTGCTCAGGACTCTGGGTGCATCTGTTGGAGCAGCGCTGATGGTGCAGACCATGCTGCTGCAGGAAGTTGTGTCACCTATGAAATGTGTATGGACCCAGCTCTTCCAAACCATAAAGCTGTAACAGCGAATCAGAAATAAATTAATATTGTTGAAATTAATGAACTGAGAAATTGAAGTTCACATCACTACACGAACAAATTTATTAATATCTGTTGTACATAAATTAATGAGAAATATCACTACAGCAAAAATTAAACAACACTAAAATTAAAGACTGTCTAGATTATGTTTCTACCAAAGAGTTAACTAGGAAAAAAAGCAGTGGTTGTTGGCATATCAGTCTTTATCTGGTAAAAAACTGGATATGGCTGGTCTGGGCTACTGATAGAATCACAGAATCACAGAATATGCTGAGTTGGAAAGAATTCACAAGGATCATCGAGTCCAACTCCTGGCCCTGCACAGGACCATCCCCAAGAGTCAGACCCTGTGCCTGAGGGTATCATCCAAACGCTCCTTGAGCTCTGTCAGCCTTGGTGCTGTGACCACTGCCCTGAGGAGCCTGTTCAGTGCCCAACCACCCTCTGGGGGAAGAACTTTCTCCTGATATCCAACCTAAACCTGCCCTGTCACAACTTCAGGCCGTTCCCTCGGGTCCTGTCACTGTGTTTTTATGGCATTTGAGCTCCAGAGTTGGGAGGAGGTGTAGGGTCCTTGGCTTTGGTCTTGGAGAGTTCTTGGCCGCTTAGTCCTGCTTTTATCATAAAGTAGAATCGTGGAAAAGGAGGTTTTCTGCCCAGGTGCAAGTCTGGGCATGAAGTGATGGTTAGAGGGGATGTCCCCAAGGAATGGTGTTATGGTCAGGAGTGCTGTCGGGAGCCTGGAGAGCTGAGCACAGGAATCAGGGTGCCCTTCCCTCAAAATCCTGCTCAGAGCCTCCTTTCCCAAGGAGAAGCCCTTTGTTTTGCTATGAGAGGTGCGTGTCCCTTGGTCCAAGGGTGATGTGGAGGAACCTGGCTCTGCATCCTCCGTTTGAGCATCGCGATGGCTTTGAACCAGCTGTGCCTTCCCCCAGTTGTGACAATAACGGCTCCTTTTTCTTCTCTTTTCTCTTTTAGCCATGTCCGGGCTTGTAGTCCCGCCAATGTAAAGTCACTTTTGTTTACCTACCGTAGCACCAAGCTGCAGAGGATGGGCTTAGGGGACAAGTTTAGTATATTAAGACATGCTGATGGAAGCAGTATCTTCACGCAGAATCAGCAACAAATCGAAATGCTACAGGAAAAAAAAAAACAAACAAAAAAAAAAAAGAAAAAAAAAGACTTTGTTTAAAGATTTTATTTAAACTATTAAGAATCTACATGCAAACAACCTACTTCTTCATGAACAATTCCATTTTATTGACTGAATTTTTCTCATATTTTCACATTTCTCAGTCCTGGAGAATAAGGAAAAAGCGACGCCTATTTTGTATAAAGTTTCTGATTACGTCTTGGCTATGTCTAGTACTTGCTATGTGTTGGGAGAAACTTTGTGGATGCACCATTTTGATTATCATGAAACACTGATGAAAAATGCCTCCGAACATTTTTCTGTACTCATAACTAGATTCACAATGGTTGTGTATCTCTATAATGTGAAATATTTTTTTGTGGTGGAAAAAAAGGGGGCCAAGGAGGTTATGAGCCATCAAACTGGAAAAAAAAAGAATAAAAAAAAAATAAGGATGAATATATGATTAGAAAAAAAAAAACCACACAAAAAACCGGGGCGCGGGGGCGGGCACGGGGGGGTTTATCGTTGCTTAACTTCATCTTAATGAAATGGAACTTTGTAACTTATTGTAGTTAGAAATTGTAACTTTGATATTGAATTCTCTTGCCTTCAACAAGCACACTGACAGAGAAAAAAAAAAAAGAAATTGCTACTGTCTGTTGGTTTAAAAAATGAAAAAAATATACTTCCACTGCTAGAGCTTCCTGTTAAGCAAGTGTGATCTGCAACATTTTTTCAACTTTTGCTAGCACTGTATACTATTGCATTTTAGGCTACTGTGAAGTCTATGTTTCTTGTACCAGAAAATTGTCCTTTTGACTTCTAGATCCTTCTTCCCTAATGTGTTTTGTATGTGGTTATAAAATTGTAGACTTTTGTGATTTTGCCAAAGTTGTAGCTAAATATTTATACACTTGTCTTGAATTTTTTTCAGATCCACTTAAATATTTAGAAAACAAAAAGCAGATTTTATTCCTTATGGAGGCTATAAGGAATAAAATAGTCTTACCCATTGCAACACTTTCTTTCACATAAACACTTGCAGTCACTAAGGGAATTTATTTTGTAACATATCAACTATAAATATTGTATTTATCTTTGAAATTTTGTATATTGCTTTTCATAATTTTTTTTTTTTTATGTTCCTGTATGTATTGGTTTTTGTCCTGGCCTGGTATCGTGATGCTGAAAAAAGCATTAAGCCAAGAACCATTGCCTTCATGTTTTTCTTTTAAATAAATGAGTGTCCGTGCATTTCATTTGTACTTCATAAAGTTGCTATTGTTTAGCCTTTCCATCCTTTATTTCTTTATTATTTTTTTGAGGAAAAGTCAAATTCATTGTTTATTTTTATATTATTTTTAAGTTATCAGAACAAATAATTTTGAAAAAAAAGTCGTTCGTTGTATAGTCAAATCAAAATTGTGCCACATGGCTGTAATGAATACTAGTAGAATATGTGCATGTGATACAGCCACAGAAAAGATGAATCTATTTTGTGGTTGCATTTTTTATTTCCTATTTCTGTTTGTTTGTTTGTTTTTATTTTATTTTTTAATTTTTTTTTTTTTTTAAAGATTGTAAAAAGTCATTTTTAGCTGCCACCCATGACTTTGCCACATAGCTGAACTGTGTTTACTGGAAAAATTCAGAGGCCTAAAGTTTAAAAATAAATTCACTTCTGATGTTTTAATTAAAATGTTTGCCACATGAACTTCTCTGATGCCTTAAAAGTGAACTTCTTTGAAGAACTTTTGTGCTGTTTTATCACAGGCTTACACCACAATTGTTAATCACGACTTCATTTGGATGATTTCTGGTGTAAAAAATAAGAGGAAAAAAAAAAGCACAATCCCGGTGTACAATTCTCCCACTCCTTTCTGTGTCGATTTTCTGCTGCACTCTGCATTCTCCCAAACCCTGCACTGCTCCAACACGGGAAATCAGGATCACACCGAATTTTTAATGTCTGGGAGTTGTTTATTTAGGTTTCTTGGGGTGTTTTTTTTTAGGGAACCTTTTGTAAATGACCCATAGCTGACTGTATTTTTTAAACTGGAATGACCTCCGTTATATTCCGTGGCTCTTAGTGCCAAACCCAGTAAGAAAAACGTGGAGCTGTTTTTATTTTTCCTTTGCACTAACTGGTTTGCCAGCACAGCACTGCAAAACACATTGCAAACTGCAGCAGAATTCACGTTTTAACCAAAAAGGAGGGATCACTTTTTAAAATTATTTTTATTATTATTTTGAATTTTTTTTTTCTTTCTGGGCAAAAAAATGCACATTTTAGTAAAGCTTTTATTAAAGGGTTTAGAAGAACGATACAGCTCTGTGAGCATGGCCAAGGTCTGGCTAAGTGGGAAAGCCTGAGAAGTCACTTTGGAACTGAATTGCCTCCGTTATATTTTGTCTAAGTAAGGTTTTGCTCTAAAAAAAAAAAAA
>NW_021940541.1:1337105-1346090 GCF_001715985.3 Manacus vitellinus
GCCTCAAGTTGATAAAGAACATGAGGGGCTATCATAGAATCATTAAAGTTGGAAAAGATCTTTAAGATCATCAAGTCCAATGTTTGACCAAATCCCACAGTGCCACTAGAGTTGGCAATGCAACAGTTCCATGTTATAGGGATGACACATTTTGAGTCAAAGATAGGAAAATAAAGATTTTTTTTTTCCTTCTGTGGTGAAATTTTCTGTTCTTAGTGGAAGCTGGCATAAATAATTCTGGTTTGTGTGAACTTTGCACTCCAACAGTAAGTTCAAATACAAGAGACAGCAGAAAGAGCAGGTTTGGATGCTAAAATAACCATTTCAGCAGTCACAACTGGATCTCCTCCAGGCCAAATTTACATTGCTTACTGTCATTGCTTCCAGTTTCCTCTTTTTCTTAATAAAACAATATCTTGTCCTACGTTATTCTTCTGTCATAGGATCACAGACTGGTTTGGGTTGGAAGGGACCTTAAGGACCATCCAGTCGCACCCCCTGCCATGGGCAAGGACACCTTCCATTAGGCCAGGTTGCTCCAAGCCCCATCCAACCTGGCCTTGGACACTTCCAGGGGCTGAGGTTGGTATTTCACCCATCGGTTTGGGTCAGTGCAGAGGGTGCCATGAGAATAAAGCCCAGGAAACTGATAACTTAGATAAATAATTCAGATTAAATGCAAAACAGGCTTAGGCAGAAGATATTTCTGAGATCATTTTGAAGTGGTTCAGATGAGTGAGGTGGCAGGATCCAGCTCAGCACCAGGCGTCAGACTTTGCTGCAGTGATAAACGTGATGACAGCGATTTCAGCAACAGCAGAAAGCTAGGTTGGTTTTTTTTTCATTTCAATGTATTCAGCTGGTTCAGGTCAATGACTAATTCACTCAGAACTGAAAACATGATTGGGAGTTGGAAGAGCAGAAAATGTGTTTTCCTCTCCCTATCTATGAATAAAAAATAGATTTGAAAGGATAAGATCTGCTGGGTTTTAGTATCTTGAAGGACGTGATGATCAGAAACCACCTATTAATTTTTTTATTATAGATAATAGTATCTCCTTTGCATATTAACTTTACTAATGAAATTTATTAATAAAATGTAATATTCGGGTACAGAATTTCATATCCAGCACTATTTTGGTAGGTCTGCTTAGCTGGTGGAATTAATGCTGTTCTCACCACCGTGGTACTGAACTCTCATTTCCATCCAAAAAGAACTTGACAACTCATATAATAAAAAAGAAACGCAACATTCAGCATTTTCAGCCTTGCAAAGATATAGAACACATAATCAGATTACAAAATATAATTGCATACATGAATGTAAATAGATTAAATAATAGAGGGAGCTCCCTGATTAGCCAAAGGAAGTGCAAATTCAGTAAAACTCTTAGATTTGAACAATACTAGTGAAAATTTGTTGATAATGGGAATAATCTCCCTTTAGGAGAAAGAGATGATCTTCTCATGGAAAAATTAATAAAAGATAGATCAGACAGTACGTTTTCCCTTATTTTTACTGAAAATCATATTTGAACACCATCCTGAAAGGGGGTTTAGATTGAATTTTCCTTAAATTTTTAGGAAAACAGACTAGTAGTTTTCTCAAGAAAAAATTTTGTCCTTCCAGTGAAGTTTTGGGTTCCATTTTTCTCCTTTTTTTTTTCTTCCCTTTTTTTCCCTTGGCATCCCCCTGAAGTGGGTGTTTGAGGCAGGAGTGGTGAGTGGCTGGATGCTGGAGGAGCAATGGGAGGAGGAGGCAGCTTCAAATCTTTATTCCCAAAATAAAGTTATCCTATGAGCCTCAACCTTTGACTTTTCCTCAGCTTTCACAGAAATCCACCCTTTTTCCTTTACTTGACCCACATCTTCCTTAATTGGGATTTAGCAATTACACTCCTTATGCTACTGATTAAAACCACCTCGTGTTTGTTGGCTTTCCCAGCAGAACCCTCCTGTCTCTGGCTCTGTTGTTTGATCTGGCACTGAATATGGAAACACTAAAATTTGGGATCAATACAGTAATTTCCAGCAGCCCTTCTGAGGAGGAACCTGGGCTCTTCCAAAGCTGCTGTAGGGAAAAGTACTGATGGACAACTTTGTCCTACAATGGGGTTATTGTCCTCTTTGGGTCATACTTTTGCAGTGCTAGGTGATGTAAGGGAGATGCAATATCATGGAATCATGGAATGATTTGGGTTGGAAGGGACCTTAAAGATCATCCAACCCCTTGCCACAGAAAGGGGCACCTTCCACTAGATCAGGGTGCTCCAAGACCCAGTACACACATGTGCAGTCATGTGTGTGCTGCAACCTGCAATAACTTATCTAACACTGATTTTTTTATTTTTCTATTTTTTTTTCACTTAAATATTTTAATTCTTTTTTAAAATAATCCAACTTTTTCTAGGTTGTATTGCAATGCAACAGATCATGGCTGCTCGGTGCCACGGCCAGGATGGTTCAGTTTCGGCCCATGATGGTGCAGCTCGAACATCACACCGGCTGATCTCCCAAAATTCTATTTTTTAGGCTGCACTTTGCTGCCTCACTAAAGATAAGCTGCATCTACATCAGCCTGGCTGTTATTTTCAGCAAGAGGCTGAGACTGAGCTCTCTTCCAGCTGATCGCAGGAGCATCTGGAGTGTCGTGTTGCCCAAGGGTGGCAGATGATGTTTGATGTTTGATGTTTTCAACAAGGCAAATCCGCTCACCTTTCACCATCCCCTGCCCACAGTCACTCAGCAACTCATCCCAGGCCCCCCGTGGTGTGGGATAACCCAGCCCAGCCTGGGCTCAGTTGCTTGGAATACATGATGTGGATCATGGGAAGCTGCCTTGGATCCTGCCCCAGTGAGGTACAGGCACAGCAATTAGTAAAATCAAGGTGTATTTCCTACATCATGCAGCTGGGGGGCATTTTGCAACTCATTTTGCAGGAGAAAAACTTGTTATTTAATTGCCTTTGCTGCTACTGCTGGATCAGATTCAAAATGAGTGGGAATACCAGGTCCTGCCAGATATATTCAATCATATTACTGCTTTTTTTCCCTGAATGGATTTGACGTGCCAGTAAAGCAGTGAAGCAGTTAAACACGGACATGTGAATGCCAGCAATGCTCTGATTTCAGAGTTAACTCCCCACCAAGATGAATGAGGAAACCAACATCTCCCTCGATGTCTCTCCTTGTCCCTGTGGCGAGTTTAAGGGGAAGATAATTCATGATGTTTTGGCCAAATGCTGGAAGTAGGATATTTCCTATTCATGCTGGTAAACCAAGAATAACATCTTGTGCAGCACCAAAATAAATAAATAATAATAAAAAAAGACTGCTAGAATTCAGAGTTATAGGTAAGGTGAGGCCAGAGTTGGTGGGGACAGTGGAGACGGGGCACAGTTGTGGCATCACACCATCCCTGTCACCACTGGAGGGGAGGAGGCACTTCCCACCACTGCATCCTCATGCCCAAGTGAAACTGGGTGGAGAAGGGGAAAAGAGATCTGTCTAAATGAGTCCAATACTGATTATTAAGTTCCTAAGAGGCAATCTAATTTAGCTATATAAAATCATGAAAGGGAAAGAATTAATTGATACTAATGAGTTATACGAGATAGCATCATAATTAATTCCTAAATAGAAAGAGGACATAGGCTGGAGTGAGGGGGGGGGAATCAGACTGGCCTATATATTGTAATAGATTACAGAGGCTATTTGACATGAGAAACAAACTGCCAAAGTCATAGTGGGACAGAATTAGAAAATCTTTTCCAATGCAAAGAAAAGTCTTTTCAGCAAACACTGAAAGCTGGGAAACTCATGGACCATTTTGGCATATGCTTCCTGGTCCCCCATAGCACTGTCACCAGTGATGCCCTGGCCCAGCCTATCCATCAGGAAGCACAAACACAACCCTTTGTGTTGAACTTTGGTGGTTCCTGAGGCAATTGCACAGATTTGATTTTATTTTTCCCCACCCTAAATAACGTTGGGTAAATCAGTGAATAATCCCATGGCAACCTCATGGAGCATTCCTAGCTCTGATTTTGCTGCAGCAACTTGGACAAAGAGTTTGGATGTGATACTCAGAGTCAAGTTGCTTTTTTCTACTCCTTTTTGAACCTACTCACTCCTTTGGGACATAAATCACAGGTGACCACTCATATGGTGCAGGACAGAAAGTTCTGATGAGTCACAGAAACATAAAATTATATAAGGAGAGAGCATTTTTTCTGTAAATCCCATAAAACCATCATCACATGTTGACTCTATGTTCACAAACACAAATCAGAGACCTCTGCAGTCTTTCTCCTGAGAACAAGCATTAAAGGTTTTGCTTGGTTTTTGTTTTCCATTGTGGATTTGGTTTTGAAACAAATTCAGTTGGTAGAAATTAAATTTCAGTTACATTACTGCATGGCAGAACCAAAAATATGCACATTTATCAATGCTGGTCACTTTTTTAGAAGAGAAAACAGGGAAAACTATTTTTAATTTCATAGTTGTGTTCACTGGGAGAAGAAAATTGCAAGAGAGTTAGAGAGGGGCTTTGGACAAGTGTATGGAGTGATAGAATGCTTGCCTGAAATTTTCCCCCAGTATAAATAAATTAAATATTAAATGAAAATAATATTTCAATTTTAAATTGTCTTGTTTTGGGTTTGTCTCCCACTTTAGTGCTCCCACTGGTATTTCTTCCTCATCCAAACACATTCACAGTGGTGAATGTACCAAACAGGCCACGATGGTTCTAAAAATTACACCTCAAATTTGGTGCACAACCAAGGCAGTACCTTAAAAATTATTTGAACGAGAGAAATATTTGAAGAATACTGAGGAAGATGAAGAAAGTCATGGAAAAAAGGATGGGGATGAAGCAAATCATGAAAATGAAAAAAATGATGAAGAGAATGATGATACAGGGGATGAACATGAAGAAAATGATGAAAAAAAGGATGAAAAAATGATGAAGAGTGATGAAATAAATGAGGAAGATGCAGAAAATGACAAAAAAATGATGAAAATTAAGGAAGTGAAGGCAATGATGAAGCAAATAATGAAAAAGTGATGCAAAAATATGAAGATGAATAAAATGATAAAAAAAATTATGAAAAAATCATGAAGATGAAGAAAACTATGAAATAAATGACGAGGATGAAAAGGAAGAAAAGATGAGGGGGAAGAAAAGCTTTCCCATTTCCCAAGCAGAGCCAACCCACCAGGATACCACTCGCAGGTGGAAAAGCTGCTCGGACGCAGGCACAGAATGAGCTGCTGATAAATCTAATCCTGAAGGATTGGAAATGAGGTAAAAGAAATTCTGATGAAAATTATGTACATGTACTTTGACAAGCTCATAAACACTGCAGCCATGATAAGTTTTCTTATTTTTTTTTTTAAGACCTGCCACAACTGTATAAGCCCAAACTCTAATTTTTACAGCCCTGGGTTTGGAGATCTGTCATTGGGAGATATAATGGAAAGAATAATTGCTTGGTGGCTGCACAAACAGGAGATGTGTTGTCAGGCTGCAGTTTGGAGGCTACATCTGGCTTCGGAAATGATTGATGCTGTCTCTGTGTGTGATTCAGGAAACCATTTTTTCTTCTTTCTTTTTTTTTTTCCCCCCGCTAACACAAGGGCCATGCTGAACCTTCAATTAAATCAGTGTTAAAGAAAACTTTTTATTTATTCCTTCTGCATCCTCGTGGCCGAGGGGAGCACGTGATTCCAATCTGAAATTAAAAAGTCATGTCTGAATAACACAACAGCATTCTCATTTCCTAATACTCTGCTTTTTACTACTTTGCATTCAACTGTGAAAAGTCTTTTAAAACTCTGAACAGCAGTAAAACTTGAATGAATTTTTGACCCATTATTGCATAGCGGGTGCGCTTTCCAAGTTGGAGAGACTGCCAAGTTCTCCCCACCTAATATTTCCACTTTAATTGTGCCACTTGAGAAATTTACGTGCCTCAAAATATGGCATGAATCTTACGCTTATTGCAGTATCATTAGCAGCAACATTTAAGCAACATCTGTGTGCTATAGAACTAATTGAAGTAGCAGAAGTGGCAGCTGTAAATCCACAGGAAGATGGCAGTTTGCACCCAGCACTGCTGAGTTAGCGGGTAACTGTCAGCCTGTTCCTGCAATCTGCTCTCGAGGACTATGGAACAGGCACACAATGTCCAAAAAAATACAGCGAGGAGGCTAATGATCCTATTAACCACTTTGCTGCACCAATTTGGCTGTTTTTCCAGTTTCCTTGTTGAATTTCATTATATATTTCACCGTTCCAGTAAAAAAGTCCGGTACGAGGCGTGTTCGCTTTTAAGGCGCTGACTTAAGGCAGGGAAGCTCCTTCTCAGTCGAATTAACACACAAACCACTTTTTTTCCCTCTAAAATTCCATACATTTCTCCGTCTATTTCTCCGCCCTCTCCATTGTTTAATTTTTCCTCATCTCACACGCCTGGGTGAAAAAGAACTTTTCCCAACTGTTAATGCTGGTATTTAAAGCAATGACATTTTCCTCCCCGGGATGTAACATTTCCAATAATCAATAAAGCCGGGGGGAGAGGAGGGGAGGATGAAGTCTTTTTTAGGAGCGAGGGTTGAAGCACATCTTCATCGGAGCCGGGGCTGCTGTGCGTGGCCGGCAGCTCATCAGCCCGGGCACTGATTGCACTAATTGGTGATTACAGAGGGAGGAAGGTGTTTAAAGTAGCATGTCCTGGTATTACCGACTAATCCAGGCACAGGGTTCAGAGCAGCTCAGAGCATCACCGCTCTTTCCATCTTCATTTGCTTCTTGGGTGGGGAAGAGCAGGTTTAGAAACCCGACAATCCTCAAGTTAACACGGGGGATGGAATTAAATGTGGAATAGAAATGGTTTGGTGTGAAGGCAGCGGGGTTTTTGGAAATCCCTCATGGCACATCCCCCCCCCACCACCAGCCTCCATCCCTGTCCATGGCACAACCCTGGGGAGCCAGGCTGAGGCCGTGGGAGCCCCCTGGCCATGATCTGTTTGCCAACAGCCCAAGTTCATTAGAAGCCCGGCACGTCCGCGGGGCCTCCATGTGACAGCCCGGGAGCCGCCGGTATTTGTTGTCTTAATGCACAAGTACTCGGGGACTGAACTGATAAGGAAAAAACTGTTGGGAATCTGCTGAACTACACGCTCAGGGTGGCGCGGGCCCGGGCGATATTGAAAATCAATAGTCACGTGGTGGTTTAAAGGTTAGAGGTCTCCTGAATTAACTTTCTAGTACTAAATTACCAGATTTAGTTATTTATTTATTTACCTATCTCGGTCTGTTTATTTATTTATTTTCCCCGTTTTGCAATGATCGGGGCGGGGGTGGGGGGAGGATGCACTGGCTTCAAAGGGTCACAGCTTGCACCCAACTCAGAGTGAGGAAACCTTTTAATACTTGGTGTGAGGATTTAAATGTGAAGGTTTCACTCATGAGCAAATTCAGATGGGATCAGAAGGCACAGAGCAGTGTCCAAAATGACAATGGAGCCATAAGCATTAGTAATAACTTCAAAATTAAAATACTACTTCATTCTTTTAAATCACATCTGTACAGTGCCTGCACTTGTGCAACATCTGATATTTAAATTAATGCATGTTTTATTATTAACAATGTTTAGAAAATGTAAAGCAAAGCTATTATTTGCAATATTTATTCATTAGGAATGAACAAATAATCCCGTCACAAATAAATTGAATGTTTAGAGTCAAAGCCTGTGAAGACTTATACATTGTTTTTCACCCATGAACACAGTGCTCCCAAGGGCTGCTCCAGTGTGTAGCCATTCGCATGTGGAAGCACATTCACAACTGGTCTTTAGCTCCTCTGCTTGCAGGTACTGCAAAACCCACATTATTTTTTATTTCACTGAATAGATTTGTTATTTAATTTATTCCAATGTTTCCCTTCCTCTTGTTTTCATTCCCTTAGGTAAACTGGCAGCTGGAATTTCAATATCATAGAATCATGGAATTATAGAATATCCTGAGTTGGAAAGGATCCACAAGGATCATCGAAGTCCAACTCCTCAAATATTAAAATATGGAATATTTGCAGCCTGGGTTAGTCTTCCCCAGAAGGACTAACACGGGCCTGGGTCCCAGCAGCCCACTGGAGACAGGACTGTGTCTGTGGAGCTTTGGGGTTGGCAAACACCCTGTGGGACAACACTGTAGGTTGACCATAAACCACCCTGGCATGAATCAGAATCCCGGAATGGTTTGGATCAGAAAGGACCTGAAAGCCCATCCAGTCCCACCCCCTTCCATGGACAGGGACACCTTCCACTATCCCAGGTTGCTCCCAGCCCTGTCCAACCTGGCCTGGAACTCTGCAGCTCTTCTGGGGTGACTGGCAGCACCTCACATCCACCTTTCCATGAGAACATCCCAGTGGACAGGGGTTTAGTCCCCTTTGTGCCATCTGACTCCCCTGGTGACTGCGGTGAAAGAAGATCTGAAGCGGCCACTGAGGCTTTGAAGCAGACGATGTGGCAGGAAAAAACACTTCCAGGAATTTTAGACACGGATAAAGCTTTTTCTTTCTGGGTCACAGACACTTCTCCAAAGCCCTTTTTTCTATAAATACTTGGCTGTTTTAAGATTTATTGAATGCTGCAGCTTAAGTCTAATTTTCTCTTATCACAGTGTGTCTGTATCTGTGTGCACTGCCCCAGCTGAGAAGGGACACCCAGGCACTATCACCTGCAGGGCTCCAGAACTGGGCCAGGGGCATGGACTGCAAGAATAAAGTCCAAAATAGGGGGAAAAGATCCAAGATAGCTGCTTAGGAGTCACTGATGGTCTAAATGAAGCTCTGCTAAAAACCTTCCAAATCACACGTTGCAATAGTTGCCAGACAAATGTCAAATCTCTTATTTCAAAATTAAATTGTTTTTAAAGTTTAATTTTATAATTTATATTATTATTATATATAATTATACA
>NW_021940541.1:1346748-1351455 GCF_001715985.3 Manacus vitellinus
CCCTTCCAACTCAAACCATTCCATAATTCTATGTCATATTACAGATAGAAGTTTCCAGTGGAGTTTTTCCTCAGTTGCTGTATTTATACAAACCTATGGATTACTGCCACGTTACCTGGGAATGGGAGGAACTGTCGCTGTTATTGGTGATATTTTTGTGCAAAAAGGGGCTAGAATTTTAAAAACATCACTTGAAAGTGTAGCATGAACTACCAATTCCTGGTTTGCACATACACAATACAACCCTACAGAAATGTTAGGATTTATTTTTTATAACTGTCATTCTTAACTATCACACAAATCCCCTAATGTTTATTTCTACTAGCAATCTTATTAATTCCCATACTACTTCTGGACCATGCTTGCATTACAGAAATAATTTTAATTGAACATTTATTAAAATAAATGCTTTGTCAGGATATACCCACTCCATCTGGCTGCACTGGACAGGCATTATTTCCTGGATGTGTCTGCTTTATAAAACATCTTCTCCCACAGCTCTCGCTGACTACCAGAGCTGATGATTAGATTGGGGTGGGTTTTGCTCAGCAGTGTTTTCTGCCACAGCCCTGTCTTGTGGACATTAACTCACATCCATGCTCTCCACAGGACTCTTCCTCATCTGCTGCACAGAACAGGGTTTATTTGGGATCAACATCCACAGCCCACCAGTCTGACAAAAGGCAGAGATCTGCTATAAATAACATGCCCTGCCAGGCTGGATGGGCTGTACATTTTTTTTTTTTTTTTTGTGGTGTATGTGCAAGCTCAGTTGCAGAGATATGATTTTTGATAAGAAATAAAATATGAATTGGGTTCCCAGCGCTAAATTTCCACCCTTGAAAAAAAATGAAGCCAAGCTTTCCCCTCCCTCCCCACCACAGTCACCTGCTGGCAAACAGATCTCGGGCACTAAAAAGCCCTTTTTTTAACTCACTTAGCAGCCAACCATTATTTTTATTGCTGGCACCACAAACAAACAGCAAACAAACAGGAGACAGGGCGAATTCGCAGAAGGGCAGCATTGTGCAGTTAATCCTCCATTCACCGGCGTATCAAAGCACTTTTGTGCTACTTTTGCTGTGCTTCATCTTCATGAAAGCCCCGATTTTTACAGCATATCTCCTTCGACCCAAACCCTGAGCGCTCAGGCCTCCTTTAGCCAGAGCATGGGAGACTTAAAGCTGTTACATCCCACAAATAAGGGAAGTGGTGTTTACCAAAACTTCAGAAAGCAGCTAAATATGCATTAAACTGGTTGGCTTTAATTTATTTCTCATCCAAAGCCTACATGGTTTCTATAAGAGAAATTGCAAATGCTGCATCATCCATAAATTTGAAATTCCTTTTCCGTGCTCTAGTAATTTTCCCCTCTTTATTTGGCAGTCTTGAGCACCTTCTTCATTAGTATTTTTTGCGGAGGTTCTTATGCTTTTAGCATTTTTGCTCTGTGTAAAAGTGCCTCAAGACAATCAGGATTTCTCTGTGGGCTTGTGCCTAAAAATGGTTGTGCCCACCTTGAGTCCTGGGTTTACTTCTGGGCCCCTCATGTCAAGAAGGACATTGAGGGGTTAGAGCTTGTCCAGAGAAGGGAACAGAGCTGGGGAAGGGTCTGGAGAACAAGGAGTGACTGAGGGAGCTGGGGGAGCTCAGCCTGGAGAAAAGGAGGCTCAGGGGGGACCTCCTCACTCTGCAAGTCCCTGACAGGAGGGGGGAGCCGGGGGGGTGTTGGACTCTGCTGCCAGGGAACAAGGGACAGGACAAAAGGAAATGGTCTCAAGTTGTGCCAGGTGAGGTTCAGGCTGGACATCAGGAGGAATTTCTTCCAGAACAGGGTGTACAGGCATTGGAAGGGGCTGCCCAGGGAGGTGGTGGAGTCCCCATCCCTGGAGGTGTCCAAGGAATGACTGGACGTGGCACTCAGTGCTCTGGGCTGGGTGACAAGGTGGGGATCAGGCAGAGTTTGGACTCCATGGGCTGGGAGGGCTTTTCCAACCTCAGTGACCCTGTGATTCTGTGCAAGGTAGATGGATTGCCCAATATTTCATATTTCCAGCAGTGCTGGGACTGGTGGACATTGGACAAGATGGGGACTTCCCTGTTCCTGAGAATGCCATGGGAATATGATATCTCAACAACTTCCAGAGGTCTTTCACATCAAGAACTAAAGTGCTTGTGGCCTTCATTCCAATATTCAAAGCTGATCCACTGCAGGGAATTGAGCCACCAGATTCTATGAACTAGGAAGCAAGATCAAAGCGTAACCTTTGAGCAGTCTGACACTCCAGGTTCCCAGATAGTCTACTAGCTGCTCCCTGAGTGTGTTGGTTATACATCATTTTTCAGAGCATTAGAGATGCGATATTCCTATGAAGAATTTAATTTGAAAATGATGGAATAATCTTAATTTAACAGGATGTCTTCATTCCTGGATGGCACATGGTGTCGAATCAACAGTCGGTGTATTTGGTTTATTGGCTTCTGTTGTCAGGCACGGAAGGGAAGGCTGTGACTCCCAGACACTCAGTACACACTGTATTTTTCCTTCTTCTAAAAGCTTTTCTGCAAAATATTGTTAAAGTCACTCCCTGTCAAAGGAGGTGATGAATTCACTATGAAAATTTGGCAGTAACTATTCTTCTGACTGTGACAGTAATAATAAAGCTGATTTTTTCTTAAATAGGTGTAGATAAACATGAATTTATACATTTTCCTTAATAACTGGTTGATATATTTGTTGGCTATCAAGCTACGAAATGATTTCTGAGGGAAGATGCCCAGGCTGAGATCGAGATGTGAATGGTTTTTGAGCTCAAGGACATTGAGACCAGTGATTGGGGCTCAGGGACCATTGCTGGTTTGAGTTCCCAAAGTGTGTAAGATCCATGTTCTACATGGTTAAACAAGGGGATCCATAGCTTGACCCCAACCACGTCCAACCATCCCTCCCATCTCTGCAGGGCTACACCAGCTGGATGGGCCCTGGGACCCTTTGAGTGGTACCACCATGGTGTACAAAGGTCCTACCTTGAATTTTGCTGCCCTGCTTATCAGTGGCAGCAGTTTGGTGGAGATAGGAGCTCTAAGGCACAGGCAGTTTATCCACTGCCACATGTTTTGGCTCCAGCACCAAAGGCCGAAGCCAAAAACCAGCTTGGTGATAGCTGCACAGTTTACAACAAACTAAAAGGGTTTTATGGTTGATGACAGGATAAAAAAGTAAAGTTGGGTAAAAATTATACACAGTTTCAGTCTGTGTGTTGGCAAACACCTCAAATCACAAACTCTGCTGGCTTATTTTATGAACAGAAAAGGCCTCCTGCTTAAAAGGTTAGACAGAAATTTAAAAGGCAACTTGCAATGAAAGTCAAGTTGAGAAAAAGAGAAAAAGAATCTGAGAGACATCCCTGAGGAGAGGAGAGAGCACAGCAACGTGGCCATCAGGTACTCATGTGTCAAGAACAGATGATCTGCCCATCACAATTAAAGAGAGAGACTTAAAAAAACCCTCAAGGAACCAGGAGGTGCCAGGAAAACTTCAGTAGAGCAGTAGCTGCTCACTCAGAGAATGGGAAACGAGGAGGAGAGGAGTCAGTGCCAGGCAGTTCAGAGCAGGGACAGCCACCCTGAGCTGACACAACTTCCCGGGCCCTGTGATTAATCACAGACACACAAAGCACTGGCTGCGACCAGGAGCCATCCTCCTAATGCATGTCACAAACTTCATAATTCCTCTTGGAACGAGACAACAGCAAGTTAAATTCCTGGATCACTGTCACTGTGTCACTTATAGAAGAAGTTGCACCGGGGAACAGTTGGCTATTGGAGTAATTTGAATGGAAATGTCAGTTTTCACAACCTGTGATTTGAGGTGAGTGCCCTGCTATTATACAGCAGCTCTGTCAGGCAGCCGGGGCTGAGTGCTCACTGCCACCTCCCCTCACATCCTCGGCCCTGCTCCCATCCCAGCCTCCTCCTGCAACCCAGCACTGCCAAAAAATTAACACTTCCTTCTCTGCAACACCCTTCGTGATCCCAGCAAAGAACAGCTCACATGGATGAACATTCAGCATGTCTTCCCACATTCTGGCCTGATTTTATTTCTGACTTTTCATTCTGGCAAAGGTCTGTGCTTCAAAACCATCCTGAAAGAGTGAGCTGCTCCTGAATAAATTGATTAATCGAGACTCGCACTGACCTCTGGGCAGGTTTTGTCTGAGTAAGGACTTCAGATTACAGTCAATATGTCTTACTGCTAAATACTTGCAGAAGTCACTACATGAGGTTGTACACATCTTACACACCTCTGTGACAGGTTCAGTCGATTCCCTGAGCCATGTGGGGGAAAAAAATACTCGTTGTACAGAAGTACCTGCCCTTCAGTACCACCTTTATGTATGTTATATACATATTTATTCAGATGTTGTAGTGTTTGAAAGGCAACACAACCACTGCACAACTTGGGCACTGCTTTGTCTTGACTGATTCAGAAGAAAGAGGAGTTAAATCAGCATAGCTAGCAAGGAGGAGTTCTCAAAAGTTTGACCAAAATCAGTTAAACATCAGTTTATAAGGATTTACATGAATCCAAACACAGTATTCCCGCAATAATGAAACTGCAGCCTTTGTGAAACCAGCACAAATGCACAGAATCATAGAATCACAGAATGGTTTGGGTTGGAAGGACCTTAAAGCCCATCCAGTCCC
>NW_021940541.1:1351542-1353313 GCF_001715985.3 Manacus vitellinus
CACTTCCAGGGATCCAAGGGCAGCCACAACTTCTCTGGGCAACCTGTGCCAGGGCCCCACCACCCTCACAGGGGAGAATTCCTTCCCCATATCCCATCTAACCCTGCCCTGTGGCAGTGGGTAGCTTTGTTCTGTCACTCTGGGCCTTTGTCCAAAGTCTCTCTCCAATTGCAGACCTGACCTGAAACTGATAGAAAATAAAAGCAGGAAACACTTGCTATGAGAAATCCAGCTTGTAGAAGGATGGAAAGAAAAAGGGGACGTGAGAGCTGAAGGGCATCACTGCCACCTCTTTTCCAGCCAGCCTTGCAGTAAAATCAGCACTCATCCAGCCTGCACAGGGAAGGATTGCACAGGCAGATCCCACACAGGTAACACCGTCCTACATCTGCAATTTTTAAAAGAGGAGAAATAATTGACCTGAGAGATCTTCTCTTGCCTGAGTTCCAGGAGCTGTGCTTGGCTGAGCGCTGCTACTGGGAAGCAGCAGTGGGGTGAGTGCCTTCTGTGGGTTTCTCCTGGGTGGCTGGATGAGCAGGATGCTCTATTTTACAAAAAATAAACAGTCTCCTTGTTCAAAAGCAGAGATTTGACAGGAGGATATTTGGACTTTGCTATCCTCCATACGCAGGGGACGATAAAGAGACTATTTTGCTGTTTATACATTGCCCACGGTGAACATTGGGGTATCTGCAGGCAAAGTGAAGCACAATTACCACTGTTATTTTTACTTTGAAAGGAGTGGTTTCCTGAGTCAGTAAATCTAGGTTTTTTTTTTTCTTTCATGCCAAACACAAATACGGCGGGAGAAATCCGCTTCTATAAAACACGAAACGAAAGAAATGGAAAACAAGTCAAATTTAGATTTTTTTGCCTGCAGGACAATTGACAAACCAAGACGCTTTTCTGGCTTCAAAACAGCTCCTTAGATCACAGGTGGTTGGATTTTAAAGGGTAAAAAGCAAAGCTGTCTCTTTTCACTGTCTCCTTCACAGTCATCCCTGTTCCATCACAGCCACCCAGCTTTTATGTGCGCCCGGGCAGAGGAGCCTGGATCCTGTTGCAACACTCTGTTGGACTATAAACCAATGATATTTGCTTTACCTGTGCACTATCTTCCATGGAACAAAACAACATTTACATCTGGGATCAATTTGCTTGAAATTAAAGTGCAGCTGCTATATCTCTTCTGCATCAAAAGTGTGGTGTTAAGGCTATAACATACAGACAGTTACACATTACTCGGCATTGTAATATTTAGATTTGTGTCATTTTCCATCTGAGGTAAAAAGCATCTTTAAATAAATGAGTGATCTTAGACTACATATTTTATGGGCTGTGTACTCGGCGAGATATATCTACATTTGCAATGTGCATGTTCTCAGCTCCAATTGCCAACAACGTGTTTAGGCCTTGAATTTTAATGCTTAAACAAAAGTGTGGTGTCGGAATAATTGGGATTGTGTGCTCAGAAAAGTTGTACTGTGCTTGTACAAGAGGTTTGGATGAGTTTTGGGCTGTTCTCAGGTAAAATATGAGCTTTTCCACCTGGTTACTGCAGATCCTTCCCTCTCCTTAGAAGGCTTTGGGGGGATCTAATTGCAGCCGTCCAGTACATGAACAGAGTCTGCAAGAAAGTTGGAGAGAGACAATTTACAAGGGCCTGGACAAGGGGGAATGACTTCCCACTGACAGAGAGTAGGGTTAGATGGGATATTGGGAAGAAAACTGGGAACTGGGACCTCAAAGACCATCTTGTTCCATCCCCTGC
>NW_021940541.1:1353328-1360930 GCF_001715985.3 Manacus vitellinus
CTTCGACTAGACCAGGTTGCTCCAAGCCCCATCCAACCTGACCTTGAACACTTCCAGGGATCCAAGGGCAGCCACAGCTTCTCTGGGCAACCTGTGCCAGGGTCTCACCACCCCCACAGGGAAGAATTGCTCCCTAATATCTCATTTCTGCATCTCAAAGCATCACTTGGCAGGAGACAAGGGGTTGGGGTTTGGCTCTGCACCCGGTTGCCACGGACACGATCCTCTCTTACCTGGTCATCCCAAGCGCTGATTTGTGCCATGTTTTGCTCGTTGCCATCAGAAGCTGACATCAAGTCACAAGCCTCCACCTCCGGCTCTGTCCTGCTGTGCTGCTGCTGCCTTGGACCTTCTGTGACAGGTAAGGGGTTTGCATGGGCTCCACAAGGATTTTCACCACTGGGACGGAGCCTGATGTGAATGCACAGATAAGACACGTCCTATCACTTTACATATTACTTATCCACACACAAACGCCCATATTTATTGGCATTACATGGAAAAAGGAAGCTAGCAATGCATAACATTGAGTATCTCTGTCTAGTGGAAGGCGTCCCTGCCCATGGCAGGGGAGCTGGAACAAGATGAGTTTTAAGGTCCCTTCCAACCCAAACCATTCCATGATTTTATAATTCTACAAACTACAACACACCCTTTTCTGATGTCTGGGGACAATTTGGCCCCGAGGTTTCCAGTCAGTTTTACCCAACACTGATCCCTCTGAGCTCTGTATTTTAATTCCTCCCCAGATTACCAAATTCAAGTCTGATATTCCTGTATTGTTTTACTGCCAATGGCAAGAAACAATTCAAAAGCCCAAGAAAACCCTGTCCAGGGTAACAGCTACCGAGCAGAGAGCAGGGCAGTTTAGTGAAATCAGGCTCAGTGGTTATGTAGGTCACTTCAAACACAGAATATTCTACCTGAAAGCACAGCACATTGGTTGAAACAAAAAAATAGAAGTGCAGCATTTCCAAGCTGTCTTTTCCTCCTGGCAGCTGCAATATTTTGTGTTTCAGTGAAGGTGCATCAGATTTTTTTTTTTTGCAACAGAGATAGGCTGCAGCCTCTGCTGGGCACTGCTCAACCCCAGCAGATGATAGGATGTAGGATCTCTACATCTTCTGCTCCAACTTTGGCAAAAAAGGACTTTTCTTGAGCAATCCTGCAGTGGTTGACATGATATAAAGCTGTGAAAGACAGGATGCTGCTCATCTAAAAGAATCAGATTATGTAGCTGGACTTTATCCACTGCCTGGAGAAGAGAGACAACCAATTAGTCCAACACAGCTTCTTTGCCATACCCAGGTTGGAAAACAGATTGAAGGGGTCAAAAACATTCAGAAGGCTCCACATGATCTGACATTTGCCTTGTCACAATTTTCTTGACAACCAGAAGGTTGGAGACAGTTTGCTGGTCATCAGGAGCAGCAGAACAGGAAGACTGATTGCTGAGCCGGGGACGAGGAACTGCTCAATTAACAGTCTGCTCGCTCTCAAACCAGCCACTTCTTCAATAACTCAGGGTGGGTTTAGGCTGCTCATTTTAGAGGACAAACAGGCTGTAAACAGCTCCTGGAGTGTACAAACATACCTGTAGTTTCCAGCCCCCCGATATTGCCTCTGTGGCTGCAGAGGTGATCTCCAAGTCAAGTGACACACGGAGGTTCAAACCTCATTCCAGTCCCATCCTCTTTTGCACTTGATTGTATTTGCACAATAACCTGCTGCAAAATGCAGTTGCAGTGACTTCCATGACCAATGTACTCATTTCAGTTCAATTTTTTTCTTTCCGTGTTGACTTGGCCACAATAAATATAACTGTCTGCAGAATTAATTCTTTGTATGGGAAGTTTCTCAGCCTGTGACATGGGGGTGGACATTCATGTCTATACAGACAATACAGATATGGATTTATCTATCTTTCTAATACATCTGTTTTATAGATAAAAATCAGGATAGTTTTTTTATTTCCCCAATATTCTGTGTCATCCCAACCCTACTGCCACCCATCCGTCACGGCCACTGGGAGCGGCTGGGGTTCGTCCTCCTCACTCACCCTACCCCAGGGTCAGACAGAAAGTAAAAAAAGGACAATATCTCTGAGAACAGGAATTTTCTGTCATATTAAAAATAGGATTTTTTGGTAGGCAGAGGTTGAGATTCTCTCTACTAACCCAGTTCTACCGATCCTGCTCCAAACTGTGGGAATGGTACTTCTGAAGTGGTTGTATCTCTGATTCCCAAGGGGTGGTTAATCTTCTGATCTGTTGATTGGGGTGTTAGGATGGTGCTATTTGGATAAAGGTTTAAAACCCTCCACCTCAGCCCAAATAAACCCTCTCAGAGGTGGAAACCCAGTGTTGGTTGGAGGTTCAGTCACAGCTTCTGACAAAGAGGGGTCCCACCACACACACAAATTAATTTATACCTTATATATTATTCTATGTGTATACACTATATATAATTATATATCTATACATTATATATTATATAACTATTTTTTGTGAAGAAGGCTACATTTCAAAAAGCCTGTCAAAGAGCCATAAAAGCTTCAGTACATCAGCCTGAGGCCAACTTTGTGCAGGTTCTAGGTAAAATAAAAGGCATTTTCTCTCTCTCCTCTGCACAGCCCTGACCCTGCTGAGCCCTTTGGCTGCACAAGGTGGCTTTGCTCGTGTCCCCTTGGCTGCTGAGGGCGAGGGTGGGACATGATCTCCGCCGTGTCCCTGTGAATTACAGCAGTGGCCTGTCGGGTCACCCCTGCTCTGCTCCACGAGCTCCTCCTCATTCCACTGCAGGGGCCCGGGGGGCACCCGGAGACACAGCTGAGGTAAAGGGGAAAGGGGGTGGGCACAGCAACTGCTTTCCAGCCATCCCAGCTGATTACTGAGGCATCATCCACATTCCAGCTGGAGAACACCAAGTTTGTTATCACGTCGTTCCAACTCTGTCTGTAAATGATGATTTGGGGCAGCAGCTCACGCTGCAATGTTCTATTAATTCCTACAAACCTCTGAGTCTCCTGAGGGATCTACCTACAGAACTCCAGGCCATGTGCACTTTGGGTGAGGTGCTGCCCCAGGTCTCTCATGAGAAAATTATCTATAACTAAAAATTAAAATGGTTTTGTGGTCAGATTTTGCTTGTGAGTGTTTTGTTCAGACAGGAAAGAGATTTTTTGCTGGGTGGTATGAAGAAATCATTCCTTGCACCAGTTATTTTGTCATTTAACCACTGAAAGTGTGACCACTGCCCTAAAATTCAATCTGCATTTACCATGCTGATGGTAGTTTCAAAAGCACATAAAATGTGTTTGAATCATAAAAGCAGAAGTAAGGACCATGTTTGAGGCTCATACTTTTGAAAATCGTGGGTCAGCCATGAGAACAAAGTTGTACAATTATAAAATCATGGCTTGGGTTGGGAGGGACCTTACAGATCATCTTGTTCCACACCCTGCCATGGGCAGGGACACCTTCCACTAAGCTCAGGTTGCTCCAAGCTCCATCCAACCTGGCCTTGGAAACTTCCAGGGATGGGGAAGCCACAGCTGCTCTCAGCAATCAACAGCAATTTTCCAAAACATCCCAGTATGCACCAATGGAAATACAAAGGGTTTTCCTTCTGCTTGCCAGAGTTTTGAAGATTTAAGGCAAGTCTGGATCAAAATCTGCTTGGGATTCCCTTTCCCGATGTCCTGCCCTCATGCTCCAGCCTTGGATCTGAGAGGGGCTGGGAGGGCTCAGTGGAGCCACACGGGCAAGCTCAGAGCCAAATTCCAGATCGACTCAAATGTCCTACTTTGAACTGAGAGACAAGATTCCATGTGGAATTAGGTCATCTCGGTGCTCATCGGAAATGAAAATTACATCATCGCACGGTTGCTCGTCCTCAGATAAAAGGGTTGCAGCTGTTTTTCTCAGCAGTTCTGCACTTGGGGTCATACTGAGGGTTATTTTAATTAAACACTGCCTCCTTCAGCCTGTCTGACCTCGGTTGGTGCCTAACTTAGGCTGAGCCCCATCCTGGGACTAGGCAGAATCCCTCGCTCTGGGCTTGACCCTCACCTTCCTCGCTCGAGCCCGCGCCAACTTAGAGAGCAAGAGTTCCTCTTTTAACACCACTGCTGCAGTTTGCAGCAATAATTTCAGCAAAATAAGAGCAATTCCACCTCAAATAATACACCCAGCACCGGATGGGCTCCATGTGCTGTCCTGGCACCCACAGCAGCCATGGACAGCAGGAAGGGAATGGACCAGCACCCGCTTTTCTGCAGGTTGGATGATGACTGACTAAGAAGAAGAGCCCAGGAGGAGTCCCCCACGCTCCTCACAGCCCTCATGAATATATCCTCCAGGAACACTTGCAGCAACAAATAAAAAGCCCTGTTTAAAATAACTAAATAAGGCACTTAAAGAGGTTTTAAAAATTGATAACTCCACGCACTGTACGGGATCGATCTCAATTACTGCCCAGGTGGATTTTTTTTTTTTTTTGTCTTCTGGCTTTTTTCAGCGAAAAAAACCTCACCCACCCAACCCAGCCATTAATGAGAAACGTTAAGGGCTTGTTAACAATGTCCTTTCATCAGCCTGAGGTGCTGCCAACATCCCATGCTCACGTCAATTTTCACCTCCTGGAGCAGCTACCACGTCTCGTCCCGCCGGACGCGGCTGATGGAGCCCAGACCCCCGGCTCCGGGCAGGCTGGGGGCCTTCCCTGGCCCCCAGCCCCACTTTTGGCTGCCACTCCCACGTTCCCTCACACGGGACAGGGGCTGGTGTGGATCAGGTTCGGGGGGAGCACTCGCTCCCCATCCTGCCTTGCCGCGGGTCGGGAAGGAGCAAAACCGAGGTGGCCTCTCCCCCTCACCCTCCAGTCTGCAGTGGTGGGGTCAAGGTGCTCGTCCTTGTTCCCCCTGGAGTAACAATTTGGGGAAGAAAAGGGGGTTTGCTGAGTGGAAAAAAAGAATAGAGGATTTGTTGCTCGCTAAAAACGATGTATGACAAAAATAGCGACAGGGAGAGACAATCACCTGGAAATTCAGGCTTGAGGATAGGGAGGGATTAAAGGTTTTGTTAGGACAGACCTGCAGGGAAAAAAAAAAGAGTGGGGAAAAACAAAAGGGAGGAAAAAAAGAAAAGAGAAAGAAAAAAGAAAAAAAGGAGAAAAAATAAAACAAAGGAAGAAAAGAAGTAAAATTATAAAAATGAGGAAAAAAGGGGAAAAAAATTGAAAAATAGGTGGAATGTTCCTTTTCCAAGGGACAAACTACATGTGTGTGTTTGTTACTCACACCCTCCACATGTTATTTGAAACCCAAATAGCAGCCAGGCCTTTGACAAGCTGCGTTTGCACATCAGCGTAGCCGAAATCTCCTCTCTAATGGCCAGTGAGGGGCTGTCAGGAATATTTTCCATTGTTTTTAGAGCCGGCGCAGTTGCTGGGAGTGGAGGGCACAGCCCCTCACACACAAGCCTTTGAACCACATTTCTCCTCAATTTCTCTAAGAATATAAAAGCAATTACAATTAAATCTGTAAACGCAATTCTTTGAGGATTTTTACATTCCTGTAAGATTCTTGGTGGGAAATTATTCTTGAAATAGTCCATAAATCTTACAGGATTCCCCTTGGAATACTATGCTTTAAGTTTTTCAGGAATTTTCTATAGGTTTACTCTTTTATTGCATTTTCTTTAAGAAAGCAGGTCTGCACCATCACCTTTCCCAATAAATAACCATTTTAATACCAATTCTCTGATGCAATTTTCTGTTGCATCTGCTGGATGCAACACACACCATAGATAATATAAATTTAAAATAGGGGGGGAAATGATTAAAATTAACAATCTGTGATTTTTGTAGAAGAGATAATAATCATAGAATCATAGAATGGTTAGGGTTGGAAGGGACCTTAGAGATCATCGTAATATTGATAGCAATGATAATATTAATGTTAATAATACTGTGATGTTAACAGAAACAATAGTTTAAAATTATCAATCCTTGTCTATAACTTAATATAATTTGGAACTGATACAGCAAATATCAAGTTCCACTTGGTAAATCAAAAAAGTTCCTGATGCCTGAGAACTGCTTAGAAAAATTAAACGGAAATTTAAGGAGCAGCTTTTTCTTGCCCCAATCAGATGAGTAATTCCCCTAATTCTAAAGAGAAGGAAATTCGGGCACGTATCTAAAAATGTCCCCAGCACTCCAATGAATCGGTTTTCTGTTTAAGATGCTTCCAGTCTGAGCTCATTACGCTGCAAACTCGGCGTGCATGGAAGTGATCTGTAACAATCCTGGAGCCTGGGGCCCTTTTCCATTTGGGATTGATACATGGGATGGAATCTGCATTTTTCATCCCGGCGTCAAACAGTACAACCAGTGTGGCTGCAATTCTGCTGCAAATCCGATGCAGGAAATACAACAGAGTCCTTCAAAAATATTCCTATTTGCCTTAGAGTGGCTGCAGAGCCTGTTTGTATGGAAAAAAAAGGGGGAGGGGGGTAAAAATGACCCGTTGCAAAATTCAGTTTCTTCCCTGGTCAAGGGCACCTATTTCATTATAAATGTAGTTCCGCCAAAACAAATATTATTTTTGAATCTTTCATTATCCCAGGCTCTGGGCTGGAGTAGCGTGTGTTGGTCCAGGATGCTGCGGGCCAGGGGACTCCATAGGGCAGGGGAACCCAATTCCCAGGAAAAAGCACAGCACCGGCTCCTGCCAGCAGGGAGGGAGTTGGTTTGTCACCTACAGAGAGGCATTGGGGGGTGCTGAGGTGTTTTCCTCAGCTCTGTGTGTCCACACACTGCCCTGACCCCCCCTCCAGGGGGCTGAGGATGGGGACCCCGGGCACCCACAAGGGTGAAGAGTGGCCCAAACCCAAACCCAACTCAAATCTCAACCCTTGCACTTCCTTGGCATTATTTTATTTAATTATTTTATTTTATTTTAATTTTATATATATGTATGTGTGTATATATACAGACATACACATATACATACACATACATACATGTATATTTATACACACACACACACATATACCTGTCTGTGTGTGTATATGTATGTATATATGTGTTTATACATATATGTATACCTGTGTTTATATATATATGTGTGTATATATTAGGTTGTTAATGATTATGCCTGTTCTAAACCCATCCCAGCTGGATGCAGAGGGGTCACAGTCCCCTCCAGCCCCCCCCGAACCCCCGAAACCCGGGGGGGGGGACCCGGGAGCCGCCGCGCCCCCAGCCCTGCGCCGGAGGGCCCTCTGTCGGTCAGCGCGGGAACAGCACCGTCCATCCCAGACTGTCCCTGTTCATTCCTGACTGTCCCTCTCCATCCCTGACTGTCCCTGTCCCTCCCTGCCCATCCTTGCTAGTCCCTGTCGTGTCCATCCATATCCATTCCTGCTCATCCCTGTCCAACCTTTCACTGAGCCTGTACCTACCCCTATCCCTGTCTATTCCTGCCTGTCCCTGTCCTTGCCCTGTCCATCCCTGCCTGTTACTGTCCATCCCTGTCTGTCCATCTCTGCCTGTTCCTGCTCTCCAGCTCTGCCCTGTCCATCCCCACCCGCCCCAGCC
>NW_021940541.1:1361007-1376007 GCF_001715985.3 Manacus vitellinus
GCTGCCTCCACCCCCCAAATCTCTGACCCAGAACATGATTTTACTCCCAAAGTTGGGTGTTTCCCTGGGAAAAGGTGTTAACTGCCCCAAACCCAGTGCACACTGCCCCTATCCCCAAAAAAACAAAGTCACATCCTTGAAAAAGCACCAATACCAGAAAAAAAAAATCAAGGGATGCATACGTGGGAAAGGTTAAAGTTGACATTTGCTGCCGCCTGCTTTTGGTGGCAGCATGTATTAGAGATATAAAAAAATAATAAAATACACCCAAACTGTACATATTATAAGGCCATATTTTTATCTCGGGGTTCTGGTGACACGTACAAACCACTTGAGCTTTGCTTCCGTGGTTTATATCGCCACGAGAAACCCTTGATAAAAATACAGCTTTATATTGTACAGTGGGGTATAGTTTATTTTCCCCATATATCACACCCTGTGTTTTATTTATAAACAGACCCAAAGACACTTGCACATGCAAAGCAGTTTTTTTATTGAAGTAATTCCAAGGTATCAATAATGCTGGATTAACTAACACATCACGACACAATAATTTTTTGGGGGTAGCAATGGCCTTTCTAAAGAGACATCCATGAAAATATGATAAAACACATAAAAAAATCAGTATTTCCATGTTACAATTTACGACTCCCATACTGGAAATTTCAGCTTCTGGTGGCTTCTACTCACAGAGAACCCTGCTAAAACCACCTCAAAATTTAGCTTTAATGTCTCTTGAATCCTTCCTATGGAGAGGTAGGAAATAAAGCTTCGGATAACAGAGAAATATGGAAGGGAAAACATCAAACTCTAAAGGAATTTGCTGCTGCTAATGGTGCAACTATGATGAGCTTTTTAATATTTTGCCTTATTGGACTAATCGAGCTGCTTATCCAAAATATACGATTTTTCAGTAGCATCTCTTCTGCTGCTTTATGCAAAAAAAAATAAAAATTATTCCCATCTCCCAGTTTGAAAAGAAAAGCCAGGAACAAGGAATTCAATAGCTGCCTGCTTTTGAATAGACCTCACTGTGCTCTGTTAACTCCTGTTTAGGTAAAACACCATTTTATGCCCCAAAGTGGGGAGGGGGAGCTGGGCAGGAGTTGGCAGGGCCCTCCACAAGGCAGACGCTTCCTTAGGGGGAAGCCTGAACCTCACATTTGCCACGTCCCTCCCACTCCCTTATCCCTGCTTTAATGGACATTAAAAATAGAACAAAACAGGACTGGAGATGGGAACAAAATCCGTGCACAACAGGCCTGGATCGCTGTAGTCATTCTGCTGTAAAATGTAAAAACAAGAAAGGGCAGCCGAGCTGCCTCCCCCAGGACGCAGCCCGCTTTTTTAATATAGTGGTGCCACCACACATTTCACTTTGGATGTTGCATTATATTTATATGTCACTCAAATATTTACCATTTTTCTGAATTCTGCTGGGTGCTCTGAGAGCTTGTTATAAGCCAAGGATCCGTGGTTGTGTGTCTTGGCTGGTTAGCAGCTGGAGCCGCATCAATATGCCAACTTCTCCTTCTGGAGCTTCTCGTGTGACAAAAGCCACTCCTTCATGAGGCGTCCCCCTCCGTAGTTGCCGATCTTCCCGCCGCTGCGGATCACCCTGTGGCACGGGATTATGAGGGCAATCTGCAAAACACACAGAAATCAGGGGAGGAGTAAAGGGGGAGGTACCCACAACACTGGGACAAGGCACTCAGTGCCCTGGTGGGGATTGGCCACAGGTTGGACTAGATGACCTTGAAGGTCTTTTCCAAATGGAATGATCCTGTGGTTCCATGAGTCTATAAATCCAGCACTGAGCCAGGGGCTCTGTAGCACTGAGTGACAAACTGGTGGGGTCCTGGCCATGCCCAAGGGGGACAGAGTAGCCACAACCTTGGGGCCGTGCTCCCAGGGGAGCACAAACAGAGCTGATCACTGCCTCCGGAGACCTCCCCAGTTCTTAGGCAAAAATAAGCATGGACAGGAATGTTAATCCATAAAAATGATGTAAAGTCTTTAAAAGGGTAAACCTGAGATATTAAATCCCATATATAAAAAATTCCCTGCAGCATCAGGTTCTCTTGCCCCATGCCAGCCCCCTCCACAGCCAAGCCCTCAGGGCTCGGGGGGGGTACGAAGCCTCATATCCCCGAGATGTACACGGGGAGAACAAGCAGGTATAGGACAAACTGTTCATCACCATCACCACGGCCTTAAGCTGAAGGAGGGTCGATTTAGATTGGATATTGAGAAGGAATTCTACCCTATGAGGTGGGGAAGACCTGGCACAGGTTGCCCAGAGAAACTGTGGCTGCCTCATTGCTGGAAGTGCCCAGGTTGGATGGGGCTTGGAGCAACCTGGGACAGTGGAAGGTGTCCCTGCCCAGGGGGTGGAACTGGATGAGCCTCAAGGTCTCTTCCAACCCAAACCAGTCTGAAATTCTATGATCATCCCAAGATTAGGAGAGGACATATTTCTGGGAAAAAACAGACCACTGAGAAGTGGTCCCTGTGCTCCACTTCCCCAGCAGATCCTCCTCTCGCTGAAGCACCTCCACGCGCACCATGGAGAAATTCTCTGCGAGACCAAGGCACTATTTATTATTTAACAGCAAGTCAATCCAAAATGGGTTGTGAATTTTTAAAACCTCCAACAGGAGAGATTTCATTCCAACCTAACCAATTTCAAGAACTTTTTTTCCCCTCCTGTCTTCTACTCTGTATCATTTATAGCCAAATGTCACAGATTCTGCAAATCAATGCCAGAAGTTACATAATGGACTGATAATGCAGAGAAGTACATAAACATGCTTTTTTTTTTTTTTTTTATTTTTTATTACAGGTGATTATCATAGCTGAAGTACACACCATAAAAAATGCAATACATCATCTCTAATCATGCCGGGTGTGTTTTGGTAACTGCATAGCAATGGGATTGCAATGATGTGGCTGTGACAACAATAACTCACTCAAAAGGGCAGTTTTCAAAAATTTGGATATTTTATGTCAAAAAAGCGTAATTTATTTCACACAAATTACACACTTTACACTGACTTATTTTAATCTCATTTAATCATTATTTCAGCACAGTTCAAGCTGGGACACACAAACCCTGGCAGCTGAAAAACTATACATACCATAAATTGGGGATTTTTGGGTGTTCTTTCAGTTTTGCTAAGTAATTTCAACGCCTGAAATTTAAAATCTCAGTCTCAGCCTACATTAAATGGGAATACACACAGGTGCTTATTGTTAATCAAGGTTTAAATAAAGAAATGCTTCTAATATCTGCTTTATTTGGAGGTGCAATGCCACAAGTGAATTATGCATCCATGATAACTCCAGCAATTACCAATAAAAGCATTACTCCATGCCATGCCATCCCACACTTGGTTTATGGCTTCTTTAAAGAAATTAGGATTTATTGTGCAAGTTTTTTTTCTAGTTTGGGATTTCTCTGTCTTTATATTCCCCTCAGTTACTTCAGCCAGCTTGGCTTGGGTGACGAAGCCATAATAACACACTGTAAAACATCTCCAAGGTTAATTTGCAATTCTTTAAAATACACACACTAAAGCAGCAGATTTTGATGGTAAGGCTATAAATCTTGGTGGAGAAGAAAAAGGACTTTATTTTCAGGTGGTATTGGACGATTCCTGGGTGGGTGCAGGACCCATTCACTACACAGGGATATGGGGCTGAGCCACTCACCACCAAGCAAGGAGAGGAGGTATGAAATAAATGCAGCTTTTTCCATGCCCAACATAAGGAATTCCACACTAGATTGTCCCAACACACACAAACACCCATCTGTCACCCTCCAGAGCTTTGGATGTAAAAGTGGTACAAAGGCTGTAATTTAAAAATATTGAATATTGCTTCAGTTTGGCTTAATTGTGGTGACAACGTTCAGACCACTAAAATAATTAAACCTGCCAAAATTTATTAGGGCCCTAAGGACATTTTAGAGGGAGAACTACCCTAGTCTGGAGCTTTAATGCCTCAGCTACATTTAATGTAATTTTTATCAATAACCAAGCAGCTCATAATATTAGAGCTCTGCTAAAATCTCCATGCTGTGAAATCTAATTCATCTAATCCACGAATCCATCACGCACACAGACCCTCCCTCGAACGCTATAAAACTTCCAAACCCATAGATTTGTCTCCAACAAAAACTAACATGAAGGAGCCCTCGGATCGATGCCGGAGTCCCTCTGATTCGGGCACCAGCTGAATATTTTCTCCAACTTTGCTTTTGTTCTTCTGGGTAGAGGCCCACAAGGGAAAGAGCTTGTTTTCACTCGCAGCCTCATCAATACCTAAATCCTGGTGAACAAGTGACACTGAGAAGCTGTAATCAATAGCTCCCTGTGCGTTTTTTCTTCTGGTCAAATGGTTCAGCACTACTGACAGCCCTGACACTTGGAACATGATGCTAAATCTTTATCAACAGCCATCTGGGTGAGTGGCAGAACAAGGCTGGGGCGGTCATTAACGCTCGTGGCAATCTGTGAATAAACTAACTCCTGGATAATGCGTTTGTTTAGGAAAAAGGCAGGGAAAAAACTCTCCCTGCACATGGGATCGATTGGCTCTGAACTGCATTTAGCAAATTCTGTGTGAGGATGGAGCAGAGCGGGGCTCTAGTTGTTATGAGTGTTCAGTTTGAGGCAAGGGAACCATCCCATCACATGGCTGCTGGGATGGAGACCTCCTGAAACTTCCCGGCTTGTCAAACCTGGATCAGCCAGGCCACAATGGAAACAGATGGGATATCACAGAATCACAGAATATGCTGGGTTGGAAGGGACCCACAAGGATCACGGAGTCCAACTTTTAGCCCTGCACAGGACCATCCCCAGGAGTCACATCACGTTGTCACACCACAGCAAGAGCCACACTCAGCAAAAAAGAATCCCGTGGTTTGCTCAAGTCATGGAATCCCAGACTGGTTTGTATTGGAAGGGACCTTAAAGACCATCTAGTTCCAACCCCCTGCTTTTTTTCCTGCTCTTTCCCAAAAGAAAATCCTGTGACGTGTCCCAACATGGGTCCCAGGTTATCACCAGCCACCAAAGGAACCAAAGATACTAGGAATGAAAGATATCAGGAATGAAAGATATTAGGGAAAGGTTCTTCCCCCAGAAGGTGGTTGGGCACTGAACAGGTTTCCCAGGGCAGTGGTCACAGCCCCAAGGCTGTCAGAGCTCAAGGACTGTTTGGACAGCGCTCTCAGGGACAGGGTGGGATTGTTGGGGTGTCCCGTACAGGAACAGGGGTTGGACTGGATGGTCCTTGTGGGTTCCTCCAACTCAGGATATTCTGTGATTCTATGAATGACCATACAACTAGTTCTATGTGTCTGCAACATGTCAGACCCAAACTTCATAATCTTCTCATAGATGCTCCTACCAATCTCTGGTGTTCAAAACATTTTGGCTGGATAACATCCTTGACTTAGGACAGATTGATATTATATCCTTGATTTAGGATAGATCGATAGCAGCATCAAGTTGTGCCCTTAGCTGGGGTTGAGCCTAAGCAATGACACAATTAGAGAGGATACAAACCCAACGTAGGCAGCTCTGCCTGCTGTTAACAGACCGCTGAAGACGTCTTATTTAAGGCACAGAACAGTCATTTAGGATGGCCTTGGACTAATCAGCCCAACACTCCCCATTTCCCATGAGCCTCTGTGATTTCTTTTTGATCCTCCTCTACCAGTCTAATGAGATATTTAATTGAACTTTATGGGTTCCCTTTGAGGACCACAGACCTTGCAATCAATGTGAACTGCAGTAAACCCTGTGAAGTTTCTCTTGCAAAAGGTAAGCCCTACCCACCACAGCCCCGGTATAAACTGAGGCGAAGACTTCACCACCCTCAGCTGCTGCTGGCACCTGTTCCACCTTCTCATGAAGCTGAAGGTCATCACATGAACTGTGTGAACCAACCCAACTACCACAGGAAACCATGTGGGATGCACACTATCAAAAGCAGAGACCAACTCTTGGATTTGTAGAAGAGAGAAAGGTATTTGGTGGAAAAAGTGAGATTTGTAATTTTATCAAAATGTCTGAGGGACAACACGATGCCAGCTCGAGGTTATTTTTGCTGTTACTACCATCCTTGTCAAATCTGGTTTATCACAGAATCAATCTACCACTAGCACTAGATTGCTCCAAGCTCCATCCAATCTTGCCTTGGACACTTCCAGGGAGGGTCTGGGGTTCGGGCTGCAGGTTTAGACCTCAGGTGGTTGTAGAGGAGCAGGGGCTGCTCACACACCTTTGACCTCCCGTGTTAGTTTTATATGCATCCTCTCAGCATTTTCTTTAATAAGGTTTGTATGGAGTGGAGTTGCAAATTGGGTTAGAAATCTGTTTTCACACGAGTTGATGGCTTTATATACAGAAATAACGAAGGTGAGGGGGTTCTGCAGTGCCACATATTATTTTTACATGTCACCTCCTTCATAAAATCAACCTGTGTATTACACAGTCAACCTGCACATTATGGCTCAGAGGTGAAGGACCGTGGAAAGATTTCCTTGGGAAATATGAGGAACAATGAATAGATGCTCACACTGCAGTGTAAAAGGACTATGTGTGTGTTTGCACATGGAATACGGATGGAATTTCAGATTAACTCCAGGAGATGAGTAGTGATAAAAATGTGTTTTGTGATGGGCAGAGCTCTCATTACAGCACTGATTTATTATTATTTTTTAATCACCAGCCTTCTATGATGAAATATTGGGGTGTCATTATATTAACACAGCTCTTTTCCCCTAAAGCTATACATTATTATCTATACCACGTTTAAAAATCTTCTGCTGGGGACAGAAATCACTGCAGCCATAGTATGGGCTGGGAAATGGCAATAATAACCAGGACCCCATTTAAAAAAATTGCAGTAGCTTTGCTGTATATTTTCAGAACTATTTTCATCCTTCCTCACAGGGGAAAAAGCAGGAATTTTCACACCACAACCTGCTGTTACTGCTACTTTGGATGCTGCTGCTCCACTGCAGCCTGAGGGCAAAGCTGGGTACATTTCTAGGCGACAGCAATTACATCTCCTTTTGCACAACACTGGATTGTTATTCTTTGAGAACTGTTTCCTGTAGGTTTGCATTGGATTGCCTTATCTTAATGTACACCAGATTATATTGGAAAGCATTCCATCATATTAAAATAGTTTGTATTGTCAAGTACAATACTGTGTATTGACGAAACGCAGCTTTATGTTGCTTATATGAACTGGTTCATAGGGAAATCTGATGGATGCCTAAAATACCAGGGTGGGCTTCTTTATGGAGCTTGGGAGCTTAAAGCCACGAAGTGTTGCGTGAGTTTCCATGGCTGTGTGTTACCTGTGTGGACCTGTAGGATACCCACAGACCTGGCCCATGGACAAACACTTGCAGAGTGTTTATCAGATGAGATATTGAGCTCTGAGTCCAACAAAACAGTTCATTAAACTGAACATGCCACCTGGGCTGCAGTGCTGGTGCCACAAACTGCCACAAGTGAACTGTACCCCAAATATTAGGTAAAAGTGAATGATTTTATTAATGATTGCTGCACAATTTATGCAAAATAGCAAACCTTAATACATCAGTACCTTGAGATGCTTCCTGTGATTAAAGGACTAAATGATAAGCATGATAAATAACTCATTAAACCACTTCCAGTGGAAGGTGTCCCTGACCATGGCAGGGGTTGGAACGAGATGGGCTTTCAGGTCTGTTCCAAACCAGACTGTTCTGGGATTCTGTGATTCTATGAACTGCTGTGGGTTTAGATAATTGAATTGTTCCTTGTGAACTCAGATACATCCATCTGAGCCCCCAGACCTTCCAGTTCAGGATGGGGCTAATGTGAACCCAGACACACTCAAAGACACTGACACAACACATCAACTTCACTGACACTGACCAGTGTGACTGAGGTGCACAAATACACCTGAAAAGCTAATCCCAGAAAAATAAAAGGGAAAGACAATAACTGGGAAGCAGACAGAAACCAAGGGTTTTAACAAAATGTTCTTCCAAAATCCACAGGCCTGACTTAGAGTGCTACTTCCTCCAGCTGGTTTAAATTCAGGCAAATCACCTATGGAATCCCAGATTTGGGTTGGAAGGAACCTTAAAGATCATCTCATTCCACTCCCTGACGTGGGCAGGGACACCCTCCACTAGATCAGGTTGCTCCAAGCCCCATCCAACTTGGTCTTGTTTTCAGAACCATGCTCATGCCAGAGCAGACTGCTGTTAACACAACCAAAACTGCTCATAACCTGCCAAATGAGGTCCATGTGGGGGATAAAAGACTTCCCTGACCTAAAAATATATAAGAAAGTTTGAGAACAACAACCTGTGTAGAGGCTGGTGAATGAAAAAAGTGTTTCTCTTTCCAACCTAACACCATAAATGGTGGGGGATAAATCACACTAAACTGGGTTGTGCATTATCGCTGATTAAAAACACTTACTGACCTTATTACTCATCGTAGACCAGTTTTCATAGCAGATAAATTTAATCTAATGACACTTAGTGCTCTAAATCCACCATATTCCAACAACTTTAGCTGGAAGTTGATTTGAACTCACCGGGTTCCTCCTCATGGCTGCCCCCACCGCTCTGGCTGCTCGGCTGTTCCCGGCCAGATCTGCCAACTCTTTGTAGGAAACAGCCTCTCCAAACTTCACATCATTCAACAGGGTCCACAGCACTTGTCTGGTGAAGGAATCTGCAAAGAACAAGGGAGCAGGAGCTGTTTGATTGCACGGCTGGAAAAATTAGGGTGAAACAGCTGAAAACCCCAATGAAATGTGAGTCTCAATAGCAGTTTTCTAATTTAAATTTAAACAGCCCCAAATTTCTGTCCTGTTATTGTGTCCTATATGACTACATTTAAATACATGATTATTAGAGAGAGCGCTCAGAGTAACCGATCACTATAAAAAAAGGATTTAAGGCTTTGATTTTCCTATATTTTTAATTTGCTTCAAGTACAATTATCCTGTTAACTCATACAATGTGGTTTTTCCCATTAAATTGGCAGAGTATAAATTAGCATAGAGTCAAATTAAAAGAGAAGAAATAGCTGGCTCTACCTATTCAACAAAAGCCTCGCATCTCCAGCTAATTTCAAACTTCAGCTGGGACTGGAGTCGCCCAGGAAGACGCCCTAGAGCCAGTGGACTCTGTATTATCCTGGCTGACTGCATTTTATAGTCCAGACCCCCAAGCTACAGCTCAGCACTGCAGACATTGCCAAATGTAAGGACTAGCTGTGACCTTGAATCTACAGCACATCCTTAATGATACAGGGTAAAAAAAATATATAATGTATCTGCCATTATTTTAATTTTAATTCACCAGCAAATTGCTTCTAAGTGTTCCAATTGCTGGAATAATGAATAAGCAAATGCATTAGGAGCTGCTTTCTTCGGCATCTCAGGGTTTTACCCAAGCCAGGATTATTTTATAGAAGGGAAAGGGATAGCCATGTTTGGATTTTAGTTGGGTTGAACACCTCTTGTTCTTGGAAAAGCTTTGAAGACCTAACTAATGAGTAACTTATGAAAGGAGAGAGCTGGTCACTAGAAAAGAAGGAAAAAAGAGGAAAAAAAGGTGAGGAGACCTTTTCCCCCAGCTGAGAGTCTGAGCCTCCTGCTCTGGCAAAGAAATAAACTCATTAAAGACATTTTCTTTTTTTAGTTGTCAAAAAACACATTGATGACGTTACATAGGAAGGTAGAGAAATGTGACTTTGTTCTTAAAGGAAACCCATACCGTGTTATGTGTGTGTTAAATAATAAAAATCACTTCTTAACTGAAGGGAATGATAATCACTTCATTGAAAAAATCTGTTTAGTCTTTATTATAACATTAAGCAAATTAAACATCAGCATAATCCAGGTGATATGAGAAAAGGGTCATCAAAGAAATTAACTTTGTTGTTCATTAATTTACATGGATTAGTAGAGGGCAAAGAGATAGCAAATCTGCTCTAGTTTTTTATGATATAATTTCAAACTGTACACCATTTGTGGCAGTAGGGTGACTTTGGGGTTAATCAGACTGATTTGTCCTTTTAATTGCTTTCTATTCAAAGAAAATTCATTAGATAATGTTCTCTTCAAAATTCATGAATCAATTTAACTGAAGAAACCACATTAACAGCTTTGGGTTCATTAGCACAAGCAGTTGTGTTACTGGCTGATTGCTACGAGGGTTTCCTTAGGCAAACAGATTTTGTTTACTGTGATTCCTTCAGAAAGGTTTCTTTCAAATCAAATGGTCCTTCTTATTTTTTTTAACCTTTTTCAGTCAGTGAGATGAGCGTTAACCCTGCTCAGGGGTCTCGGGGAGTTACTGCCTGATGTCATGTTTTAAATGACGCACCGAGTCCAAAAAATCCCCCCTTTTGCCCTCATTTTTGGCAGGTTGGAATGTGATGGGCCTGAAACTTTCTGGAATCTGTTGGAATCAGGAGAAGTGGAGCAGAGTGCGGGAGGATGGGGCAGCTACAGAGCCCCCCCAGCAGCAGCACCAACGTGCCAAGTGGTGCCCAAATTCCAGAGTACCTTCTAACACACTGACAGAGCGACAGAGATTATCCTCCTCTGACACGCAGGGGCACAGATTTTCCTCTTGCCAGAGCCACTGTACATTTTTCATGGGAGAATTTATCCCACCTCTGCTCCCCCATAAAACACTGGTGAAGTTTAGAGTTCAAAAGAATGAAATATTTAGCAATCATGCACATCATTTCGGAAATGTATCTGAAAACCCCATTTCATCCTGCGGGGAGCAAATGCATTAATTAGTTTAAGCAGCTCGAAGAGACAGTGCCAAATACTGTTATTAAACTGTCTGCAAGTGTGAGAGCCTGTGAGCACAACCTGCCCAAATGAGATGGCTGAACTTTCACCAGTTTTCACCATGTGCCAACGTTTTATGCTGTTAAATATCGTTATAAAGTGCTGTAAAATCTGCACTTAAAAATTAACACACACAGATTCTCTCATTACATGAGAACACTTGGTACATCCACGAGCCCAGGATGCCCCCACTGTCCTGGAGACAGATGCCAGCAAATTCATGGCTGGACTGAACCACATCATAGGAATGTGAGTATCAGAGGGTTTTCTCCTTCCTCTGCACATGGCAGTCCAAAAATATCCCCTCCAGGTGACCAGGTGAGCAAGCCTTACCAAGGAACACGTGTTACAGCCATGAGAGAGCAACCAGAGTTGTTAGATGCTATTTACCATCACAGTGATCAATAATTTGTGAGATTTGACATGAAAATGCACACTCCTCCAATTCCCGCTGGCCTGAAGGATGGGGAAGAGAGAGACCTGTGACTGTGTTGGATTTCCAGGTCTCCTCAGCACTGAGAGCCTGTTCCCACCTCCAACTGTGTGTCCATGGCCTCCAAAAGTAGTTGGGAGGGTTTTACTGAAGCACAGAATGGTTTGGGTTGTAAATGGCCTTAAAGCCCATCCAGTTCCAACCCCCTGCCATCAGCAGGGACACCTTCCACTAGCCCTGGTTGCTCCAAGCCCCGTCCAACCTGGCCTTGGACACTCCCAGGGATGGGGCAGCCACAGCTTCTCTGGGCAACCTGTGCCAGGGCCTCTCCACCCTCACAGGGAAGAGTATTTACAGACCAGTTATAAGCCCCAAAAGAAGGACTTATCATGAACCTGCTGATAGTGCCCAGGTGCTCAGAGATCCCTCACACCTTAATTCTCCATATAAACATGTTAAATCCACAGGGATGACAGAGTAAAAATCAAGTTTACTTGAACACTAGCTTTACTGTAACTTTTGGCAGTTTAATTAAAGGTGGTAATTAGTCCAAAGAACTAAAATCATACACTTCTAACTAATAAACACAGAATTACAGACTGATTTGGGTTGGAAGGGACCTTAAAGACCACCCAGCTCCTAACCCCTGCCACGGGCAGGGACACCTTCCACAAGATAATGTGCTTATATCCAATATCTAACAAGCATTTATGTTAAGTGTTAGTGAGGGGCTCAGCCCCAGGGATGAAGGATGGATGTGGGGAAGAGCAGTGGGACCAGTGTCAGTCCCTTCCTGCCCCTCTGCACCTCCTCACACAGTTCTTGGGGCAAGAAAGGTTCAAAAGACACACAGCCTGATTTTCCATCCTTTTAAATCCCTTTGATCAAGAAGAATTAAAGACAGACCAGTTTTTTCCTTCCCCTCAATGCTGATTGCTGGGAATGTTAGTTTTTGTTTGTTGTGTTGGTTTTTTGTTTGTTTTTTCCCCTGTTTTTATTTGTTTGTTTTTCCCCAAGAGTTTTGCAAAGGCAAAGACAGTTATAAACACTCCCCCCTTCTCACCAGCTTTTTCACAGCCTGCCTGGGGTACTGCACAGACAACTTTTCTGTTTGTTTTTTTACTTACTGGTTTTCACTGTTATTACTATTAGTTAAAAAAAAAATAAATCAAGTAGAACAGTTCAAAAATACAGCAGTCTGCTGACAAAACGGCAGCTCCCACTGCAGCAGCAGCTTCCACCTAATCTAGAAACCTCAGTTTGGCTCCTGGGCCTTGGAAGAACAGACTCATATTCAAATTTAAGAACTTTAACTGACAGCAGTGTAAACAGTGAATACAAGCAAGAGAGCTGATTTTTAGCAATTTTGAGCCTTCTTTTTGTTATTAAGCAGGTCATTAAAACCATATTAAACCTGTCAACTAACCTGCTACCGTACACTAGACTGAATTAACAAGTGGTATTGAAACATTTTGCTCTTGTTATGAGGCACTTCCCATCTCTGGAAGTGTCCAAGGCCAGGCTGGATGGGGCTTGGAGCAACCTGGTCTAGTGGAAGGTGTCACTGCTCATGGCAGGGGGTTGGAATGGATGGTCCTTAAGGTCCCTCCAACTCAAACCAGTCTGAAACACCAGTCAAACCATGAAACCAGTCAAACTCAGGTGTTATCTTGTGCTCTCCCTGAGGTTCTTGTGTTCCCTTTCCTGTTCCCCATAAATGCAGGCTAGGGGAGCACTTTTAAACACTCTTATGTATTGCCTATGCACGTATGTCTGCAACATGTAATATAATAAAACAGAAACACAACTATCATGTACAAACATGCTGTATATCTATATCATTTAAGTGAAAAAAAATGGATCAAAATGCTTTCTTTTACTATTTTTATATATAATAATATATTTTAATAACTTTCAGGCTGGCTCACACTGAGCGTAAGCTCTGTTAAAACTCAATTAACGGGAGCTGTTCCTGCTCTGCAGTTTAACACAGTTTTAAACGTGGTTCCCTTCAGACTGTTGAGGGGGTTGTGGGGCCAAATTCTATCCTTAGAAGCAAGGAACTCTCCCTGGACCTCATCCAGCAGTATTTCTGTAGGTTAAACCCTCTGGAAGTCAGTGGATGTTTTACTCGAGTGGTAACTGATATTCTGACCCATTTTTTTGCACAGTTGCCTTAATAGCAGTTTACTAAGCACTTGCAAGAGGAGATTTAATTTTAGAGCTGGTGGAAACAAGGAGTTGGATGCTCAGAACCAGCCCTTTACATTCCCTGTCCATGGTATGTTGCAAACTTCCTCAGATTCCCACTTCCCAACCCAAACCCAAGCAAGGCTTTACACAAACCAATGACAACTCAGCTTTATCAGCTTCACCTGAGCTAAATATTCACACCAAATCTGGAGAGCCACGACATCCCTGAGCAGGCTGAGGTTGGATTTTGGAGTCCATGGACCCGGAAGATGGAGGAAATTGCAAAGCACTTGACAGGTCCCTCCTGGGCTCCGGCACAGCCCCTGTCACGGCACGGCATTCCCTGCCAGGTGATTTGTGTGGCTGTGAGCAGCAGTGGTGCAGTTAAATGGAGAAGCCACCTGATTATCCTCTGAGCTGGAGGTAATACACTGACTGCAATTGCTACACGAGAGGAGAACAAATGCTTTGGATGAAGAGACAGAGAAAATATCAGTCTCTTCCCAGCCAACAAAATGTGGCAGCCAAGGCTTGCACTGCAGAGGGAATGGAGGTAAAGCATAAAATCAATTTATTTTTCTCTGACATCAGTTCTATGCTGATTCCTGAGAATCCATCTCATTTTCCTGCAGTAAGATTTCCCTTAGCACACCTGTACTCATAGACTTGGAGAGCCTACTCCTCCTTGACATCCTCTGCCTTCACTCTCATGAGACCTCACCTGAAGTGCTGCATCCAGCTCTGGGATCCCCAACAGGAGAAGGACATGGAGCTGCTGGAATGAGTCCTGAGTAGGCCATGAGATGCTTTGAGGGTTGGAGCCCCTCTGCTCTGGAGACAGGCTGGGAGAGCTGGGGGTGTTCACCTGGAGAACAGAAGCTCCAAGGAGACCTGAGAGCTCCTTCCAGTGCCTACAGGGGCTCCAGGAGAGCTGGAGAGAGACTTGGGACAAGGGCCTCGAGTGACAGGACAATGGGGAATGGCCTAAAGTTGTACCAGCAAAGGTTTAGGTTGTATATTAGGAAAAATGTCTTCACCCAAAGTGTTGTCCAGCCCTGGCACAGCTGTCCAGGGCAGTGGTGGAGTCCCCATCCCTGCAGGGATTTAAAAGCCGTGTGGATGTGGCACCTGGAGACAAGGGTTAGTAGTGGCCTTGGCAGTGCTGGGGGAATTCTTGGACTCGAAGACCTTTGAGGGCTTTTCCAACCTAAACAATTCTGTGACTCTATAACTTTTCCATCTGCATCTCTCCCACACCAAATCTGCCTGATCCCATCACTGCTGCTGGAGACCTAGTACCTCCAAATTTTTCACATGTGCAAACACTCAATCAAATCCAAACTGCAAAAACCCCTCCAGCTTCCACCTTCCACATTCCAGCCCCTGGGCAGACTGATGTACACGAGTACCATGAAGAGTTAAGGCCGTATGTGCTCACTTAAGGCATCCAGAAAGCCTAGTCAGGCTCAGTATTACTT
>NW_021940541.1:1386007-1389732 GCF_001715985.3 Manacus vitellinus
TCTCTGGGAACGAGTAAAAATGTTCCATTTTACAGATGAACATTCCACTCTTACCTAAAAAGCTCTGTTTAGACAACGTTTTTTTATTCTAACTTTGGTCAACCTGTAATTAACATCAAGAAAGGATTATCTGACTGAAAACAATTAATTTAAAAATGAATTTTTTAAAATAAGTGATCCTTTCACTGCCTTCACCATGACAGGACAGACACATGGATCTCCCCACCCCTATTTCTCTTTTAAGGTCACACTTCAGGTGATAGTTACCCCATGAGGCTCCACCAAAAGCCCATGAACATCTGCAATCAGAACATTTGCACCTAAGAGGGCCTGAATTGTCCTAAATGGCTCACATTTGGCAGAAAATTTATCCTATGAACAGTGAACTCTAATTAAAAGATACACTTAAAACCACACAAGCTTCCACTAAAAATTATGGGAATTTTGCTCTGAATTCAACAGGAATTGGGTCAGGAATTTTGTAAATATTTTTGTCCTGAATGCATTTGTATTGATTTTTTGTTTAGTTTTTGTTTTAAAAAACATATAGTTGATAGAAAGCAATGGGCCAACTGAGTTGGAAAAAGAATATTAGATATAAAAGTAACTGGGCTAGTCTGGGGTTTTGTTGTTTCCATTTCTGAAGGTTGGGGAAGATTGATTTCTGTTTGCAGAAAATTGTAGGAAAGTATTGGATTGTAAAAATCCATTAAATATCTTGCAAAACAGTGACTTTCTCCTTATCAAAACTCTTCTCACATGAAATGCTAATAAAAGAAGATGCCAGTCTCTGGAATTTGAATTTTGAGTTGGCAGACAGAAATATGAAAGCTTGTCATCTCTTTGCACTTGAATCTGCCATGTCCAGATATGTGAAGTACGAACCTTTTTGAGCAGATTATTTCATATTTAACGTTTTATAAAAGCCTAAATGGAAATGTATTTGCATGTCTGATGAAGCTGCAGGGTTGAGAAAGGGAAAGTCAGGAACATGATCAACTCTTTTTTTCTTTAGCGAATTTGATCTCTACTAAAAAACTAAGAGAATTTCACAAATTGCAGCATAAATCAATGGTAAAAATGACATTTTAGATCTGTATAGGGAAAGACAAGTCTTGCCTCCTCCTCAGCAGGTGACTCAACAATGCAGCTTAAGAACAACATAAATATAAAAAATACAAATATAGAGTCATAGAATCCCAGAATGGTTTGGGATGGAAGGGACCTTAAAGCCCATCTCATTCCATCCTCTGCCATGATCAGGGACACCTTCCACTAGCCCAGGTTGCTCCAAGCCCTGTCCAACCTGGCCTTGGACACTTCCAGGGATGGGGCAGCCACAGCTTCTCTGGGCAAACCTGTGCCAGGGCCTCCCCACCCTCCCAGCCAAGAATTCCTTCCCAATATCCCATCTAACCCTGTCCTCTGGCAGTTTATACAACCTGGTGGATTCCCATTTTCCCAGCTGAATTTATTGAATTTTTCATTTTTACTGGAAATGATGGAACTATGGAGAGATGATACAGGGACAGGTTGGTTCCTGGTCTCTCTGTGGGCTCAGTTTGATGATTTTCCTATTGGGGATGGTTGACATCTGACATCCCTGAGCACTCTCCAACTACTCCTACTTTTCTGATCAGATTTTTTTCACACCTTCTCCTCTTTGAGCCTTGGACCTTCCCCCCTCTGCTTCTTCATTCTTGTCTTCTAAAGAATGACATTTTACCAGCCATTTCTTTCCCACTGAACATGAGCACAGAGTTCTTAAACTATTATCCATAAACTGGCACCTGAGGCTTCAAACTTTCCATCTTTACTTGACAATATCTCAACAAAGTCAATGATTTTTATTATTATTTTTAGACTCTAATTTAAAGCAGGGGAAAGGAGATCTGTATTCATTTGAATATTGTAAATGCTTTTCTTATTTAAGTAATTTTCATATATAGAAAAGCTCTTTGGCTAAATTGTATGTGAGAAAAATTTACTCTCAGGATACAGAGCACACTGTAATTAGGGTGAGTAGCCATTAAAATCTTTTAAAACATAAGCATTTAAAACAATAAACTTTTTAAACATAAGCATTCTGTGGGTGTTCAATTTGTCATTTTAGAAGTACACAAATTACCAGCCCCACAATCCTGTGATTTGAGCATTCCAATAACAAAAAAAGAATAAAGAAATACTTTAGTCTTTGCTGAGTTACAGTCAGAAAACACATAAAAAAAAAATCTCCTTTTCTTTCTTAATTTGCTGCAGGCGTTTTTTTTTTTTTTTAATAGTTTAGAATATGCAAAGCCAGTAAAAGAAAGGTGCTACTGTGTGCTCCTCCAGGAAGGGTGAAGAGTAATCAAGATGCAGTTAGGGAAGAATTTTCTCCATGGATGTTTTCCAGAGGGACAGATCTCACAGCCCTGTAAACCTAGGGAGCACGGGTGAGCAGCACTGGGGTGATGGACAAGTCCAACTCCATGGAGGTGACAGCAGAAAACAAAGAGTATTTTCAGCCCATAACTGGTGTTTGACTGTGTTCACTGTCCTTTGCAAGGGGCTGTGGCAGTTCACCAACCCACACTGCTCTCCAGTTTGAGTGTCTGAACAAGGAGGCTCCCAGGAATTCACAGGGTAATTATTGATTACAGGCCTGGGAATGTCATTTTGGAGGGAGAATGGAGGTGCTCCCAGTTTCTTTGAAGACTGTCTGCTCCTATTATGCATGAGATGTTTCATCAATATCCCCTCTTGGATGAATAAAGTGCGTTGTGAATGGGAAATTTCAGCTACTAATGTGGCTCTTCCCTCTGCTCTCCATCTTCAGGTTGCTCCTCCTGGATCTTTTTGCACAGCTTTTCTCTGCCTTTGGCTTGCAAGATGACACAGATGAACACAGAATCATGGAATGGTTTGGGTTACAAGGGACCTTAAAGACCATCATGTTCCTGCCATGGGCAGGGACACCTTCCACTAGCCCAGGTTGCTCCTGTCCAACCTGGCCTTGGACACTTCCAGGAATGGGGCAGCCACAGTTTCTCTGGGCAAACCTGTGCCAGGGCCTCACCACCCTCACAGGGAAGAATTTCTTCCCAATATCCAATCTAAATTGCCCTGCCTTCAGTTAAAAACCATTAGTGCCCTAATGCCACTTCCAGACCTGCCAAGCCCTACTCCCTCACATCGACATAGGAATTCTCAGCTCATTTGAAGGAACAGGGGGACGGAGCTGGTCTGAGGGATAGGCTCAGCTCTACTTCAGGCCTAGACCCTTGGTACAAGGACCTGATGGAGGAACTCCACCCACAGGAACATAAAAACATGGCTTAGCACAGCTATAGTGCTCACCCTTTGAGGACAGTGGCACAGCACCGCACGGCACACAAGGAGCAGAAGCCCAGGGCTGCTGCTTGTCACAGGGCGAAGGAAAACTCTCGTGTGTCTCCAATTTCCTCTGCTCTTGCTGCTCTAATGAGCCATCTGGTCTGCAAACACACACCCGCTCCCCGGTGCCGTGGCCACGCTCCCGGCGACCGCAGCCATCCCCGTTGGAAACCACCAGTAAAGGAATGTCAGGGAATTCAGGACTGGCCAATTCGCCACTGCCTTCCCCCTGTCACCAACCCACAAATCAACCAATCCATGCACAGGCTTCAAAACAATCACAGCATCCATTGTTCTTCCTCATACAAAAAGGGAGGTAATGACCAGGATACATTAAGACCAATTAAACA
>NW_021940541.1:1390233-1396179 GCF_001715985.3 Manacus vitellinus
GGGTTAGTGGTGAACATGGTGCTGGGTTGATGGTTGGAGTACTTTTAAGCATGTTTTCCCCTTTTAACAGCAAATTAGAAAATTAAAGGCACTTTAGAAAAATGTAAGACACAGAACGAACCACTGAAACAGCAAATATAGAATTTTTATAGAATTTTTTAATAGAGCAAATATAAAGCAGAGTAACTCTAATTTCTGAATTCGTTGATCTCTCTGCTCTTGCTATCTTAGAGGTGACTGTCATGACTTTTCTATCCACAAGAAACTATGCCCTAACAGCTAAAAAAAAAATCAACCTAAAAGTAGCTGCAGAGAACTGACCATGAACTGAGAAATGCTTCATCACAAAGCACTTCACACTTTTTTTGTTAAATGAGGAACCTCTTTAGTGTGTCTGATGTGGGCAAAACCTTGCTGTCCTTGGGTGATGTTAGTACAGAAAATAAAATAAAATTCGATATAAGCACTGATTAGAAAGAAATCAGTCAGTGCTGATCACTTTAGGATGGAACTGAAATCACCAAATATCAAAGAATCACACTGTAAATGGTTATATTTACAGGGAAAGGGGGGAAAAGAAGGGCCAAAGGTTTCAATGATCACAGAATGGCAGAAGCTCAGACTGGTTTGGGTTGGAAGGGACCTTAAAGCTCATCCAGTTCCAGCCCCTGCCATGGGCAGGGACACCTTCCACTATCCCAGGTTGCTCAGGGCCCCATGAGTCACTGAAGAGCTGCTGATGAACGGAGATGTAAGAAAAGCAATATGATGAGAAAAAGCCTTCTTGGCTTTGGATCCTCATGATCTCACTTATGTTTATTCTGCATTTTTAAGTGCCTGGAGAAATGAGTAGGCACTTTCAAATGTAAATGTGAAAAAGTAAATAAATACCAAATTCCTAATTTAGCAGAACTGCAATTCTGACGTACAGATAAACTGAAATGCAACCCATCATAATTAGATTTTTACCTTACCTTTCTCCTAAATAACTTTTAAAACTAGTTTTTACAAATTTTTGACATCTATTTCCACATTCCTTCCAATACAGTTTTTTTTTCTATTTCATGAAAGCATTGCTAGGAGAAAACAAGAGAAGAACAGAAATGCTCTCACATCGTTGTGATTTGAGCCAATTAATTCTTCATTAGTGTTTCCATTACGTCTGTGCCTCCCCCCAATAAAACACACACACCTGGTCCCAGTCCAAGAACAAATAACTGAACTAAATTAAAAAAACCTGAACCTGCACATGTTAAAATGAGAAAATTGCCCTCCGGCCCCTCCCCAGCACCCAAATTGTGCTGCAGGTGGTCAAACCTCATGAGGACCAGCCTGGACAGTGGGACCACCAGTCTCATCCCTCACAAAGCCACAGGAGCTGCAGAGACCTGGTGTTGATGCTCATGGCCACCATTCACATTCCATCCCAACCCTGCTGCAGCTTTTGGCTGTGTTGTGTTTTTGGGTAGCGATGAAGAACTTTCCCTCCATCCCCCAGAATTCAAGGGTGATGATTTCTTTCCCTCTAGAAGCTTCTTATTAACAATGATACTTATTTTTCCAGTGTTGCCTGCATAGGAAGGTTGTTGGGATGGACCAAAGTCTCCTACAAAGTCAAGTCAAACCTCTCAGGGCTAAACCCCAAACCAGCAGCTAAAACATCAACAGCAGTGCTTAGACCAAGGAATTTCATTCACCAAGCTAAAAAGAATTCAGTTAGCCCATTTAGGAAAATTAATGAAAGTAAAAGCTTTACTTTAAATGTTTTATAATCTTCTGGTGGATAATCTGGGAAGCAGAATTCCCCTGATGTTAAGAGATGGAAGGAGAAGCAGCAGTAACTATTTCCCACCCGGCTTTGCCCGTTTTCACATTCACCCCAGTGCTAAAGTTTTCACAATATGGCACTTTATTTCATCCCAGCTAATAAAAAATTCGTCAGTACCATCCTGGAATTTGGAAAATTCCTCACACTGAGGAGTTTTCATACCATGGAAGAGAAAGTACAGAAGATCCTCATGAAAACAAAGGTGCTGTGCAATCATGAAAAGTGAGAATCCCTTATTCACTCCCCAGTGATGACATTCGTGGGCAGACATGAATGAAAGACACTGCAAAAATCAGACTTCTGAGATAATTATTACTAATAATCAAGTGATTGATTTCTGTTATGAGGTCTTGGGGAACACAGAGAGTAAATGGGGGATGGTAAGGATTTTTTTCTCAGGTCCCATTTTTATCTAAATACATAAATAGAACAACTTCTTGGTAAAAATTGTTTTGTTAAAAAATACCAACACATTGTTTACAATAACTCTGAGGAATAAAACCACAGCTACTTTATGCAACTTATCACCGACTGCTTCTATGGCCCATGTTTATTGACATGAACACAGAACCATAGAATCACAGAATTGTTTGGGTTGGAAAAGCCCTCTTAGACTATGAAGTCCAACCCACCAGCACTGCCAAGACCACCACTAAACCATGTCCCCAAGTGCCACATCCACATGGCTTTTAAATCTCTCCAGGGATGGTGACTCCACCACTGCCCTGGGCAGCTGTGCCAGGGCTGGACAAACTTTTCCACAAAGGAATTTTCCCGAATATTCAACCTAAATTTCTCCTGGCACTCGTTCTCTGGGAGCAGAGCCCGATCCCCACCCAGCTCCACCCTCCTGTCAGGGAGTTGCAGAGAGCAATGTCAAAGCCTCAACCCCTCTTCTGCTGATCAAAAGCTACTTTAAGTGAACAACCCTGTCACTGAGAAGCTCACAACCCTTCAGATGTGTTCAGGCAGCACATGTTGACAGCTGAACCACATCATTTTTATTGCTGCTGACCACGAATGAGGGAGATGGGAGACAGCANAATATTCAACCTAAATTTCTCCTGGCACTCGTTCCCTGGGAGCAGAGCCCGATCCCCACCCAGCTCCACCCTCTTGTCAGGGAGTTGCAGAGATCAATGTCAAAGCCTCAACCCCTCTTCTGCTGATCAAAAGCTACTTTAAGTGAACAACCCTGTCACTGAGAAGCTCACAACCCTTCAGATGTGTTCTTATTCTAACCTTTCAGGCAGCACATGTCGACAGCTGAACCACATCATTTTTATTGCTGCTGACCACGAATGAGGGAGATGGGAGACAGCAGCCCTGGATGATGGGAGCAGGGAGGGGATGAGTGTCCTGTGGCACTGACCTTGCTGGAGCAGTGGGTGGTGGAAAGCTGGCACGGGAAGGTTTGCCAGGGTGGCTGGCTCACAGAAATAAGCTCTCAGCCAGGCTGTGCACTGTTCCAGTGGCTCCGGCATCTCCTCCGCTCCCTCACACACTTCACAGGCAGCCGAGGCCTCTGCCCTGATGGGAGAGACAGAAATGAAAAATTACAATGATAAAAATTGCAACCTGGTCTAGTGGAAGGTGTCCCTACCCATGGTAAGGGGGTGGAATAAGACAGTCTTGAAGGTCCCTTCCAACCCAAACTGTTCCGGGATTCTGTGAAAATAATGAATGTTCACATTCTGTATATCAGCAGAATAAAATCCTCAAAACATTTAATCTGGAGTTAGACTCCAGCTATTTTCTGTTCAGATAAAGGTGACAGGATTCCTCATAGCAGTAACAAAAATGCACACTCATCATCTCTAGAAATGCAACAATGACACAATGTTAGGTGCAGCTGCAAAAAAATCCATGGAAGATCGGCATGAAGAAAATGCTGTGTGTGAATAGGAAATGTCAGAGAGCAAGACCCAAACCCACGGTGGATGACACATCCTTGTGCTTCCGTGGAGGTTCCTCCTCCATGTCCCCCAAGGGCACAGTCCCTTCTCCCCAGGGACTATCCCTGGGGAAAGGAGGAAAGGAAGCAGCTTTCTGCCGCTCCCGTGCCTTCCTCTGCTCCGCTTCCTTCCAGCAACGTGGCAGGTCTCTGCTTTCCTCCCCTGATTGAATTGGAAGGAAGCAATTGAGAATTCATTTGATTTTCAATGGCAGCTCCTGCTTGCAGGGTCTGAAGAGAAAAGCGAGCGAACAGAAAGCACCTGTAAATAAAAATGTGCTTCTTCCCTTGCTCCTTTTTTGCTTCTTCTCCTTTGGAGGAGCAACGTGTGTATGAGAGCGATGAAAATGTGAACACTGGATTTGCACATATCCAGCTGCGTTTCCCAACCTGCACATTTTCAGGGATGCAGAGCAGTGCTGGGAAAGGGGTGGTGATGTTCTCCTGGTGCTTCCAAGGCTGTGACGTGGTGGGGATCTCTCCAAACTGCAGGATTTCAGGGTACCAACAAACAAACAGCCCATTAGTAATGCACCCCTGAGAAGTGATGGAGACAACATCAAGGGTGATGGCCAAAAACAGCAATCCCTGTCAATAATCTCCTCATATCCAGAACCTTCAGCACCACTGATGAGCCATCCAAAGGTTTTCTGATTACTGCAGCTTTTTTTTCCCAGGTGGAGCCAGAAGTTCCTCAACAGCAGAGCCTTCTGACGAGAGGCTGGATGTGTCACAAAGCAGGAGGAAGGGGAGAAAACTGTAGAAACATCGAAATACATGTGAACCTGAGACAACGGAAAAGCAGAGGAATTGTGCCACCCAGTTGTGGGGAAAGAGCAAACCCCACCCAATTCCCAGCACACTGCGAGGGAGTGACAGTATTTTGTGAGATCCCTCTGAGCAAAAAGCCAAAGCAAACGAAATGAGTGATGTTCCAGTAATGGCATCAAAGGCACCGGCTCTGCCTTTGCCACAAGGCACCTCTGCAAAAAGACTGAGCCTCTTCCCACTCCTGATGCACAACAGCCCGTGGAGCCGGAGCGACAGGATGTCGGCGGGATCAGCGGCAGCCCCGGCGCTGCCTCCGGACAGGATAAATGATGTGCTGGCAGGAGCCGGGTCAGGGCCGCTCTCAGAAGCAAAGCCCTCACTTGCCTGGTGCCTGATCAAACGGCCCTGCCATGTCCCCCAGCCCCAACTCACTTTCTGATTAATTGTTAACCACGTAATTACTGATGAGGAAGTGGCAGAGAACAGGAGGGACACAGAGATGGACAATTAAAACACTCCGGTCACACCAGAATCCGTGGTTTGGAGCAGAGGCAAAACAACACAGAAGAATCAGATTGGGATCCAGTTTGTTGGGAATTAAGTGCAATTTTATTTCTCCTTTTCCATTTATTTATCAAATTAATGCTTTTGATTTTTCTTTTTGTGTGTGAAGTAGGACCAAATTGATTTATAAAGCTGATGTCTAAAGCTTATGTTATTTTTCTAATTAATAATCTTTCTCCTAAAAAAAAAAAAGGTATGAGAATCCAAGCATCCAAGCATAAATTTTTTTACATGAAACCCCCCAATATGGACTCAAACCAAGCTTCCAGCACAAGGGATAATCTGTTATTCCACACAGATACAACACAGCAAAATATGGCTCCGTTTTACCATGGACTGCTGGAGCTACGACAAAATAATAATGACAGGATATAATGATAACGCCTCTGAAACCTCCACGAGAAGTTGGGAGACTTTTCTGCTCCATTTATCCAGAAGAGCATGGAAAGCGCTCAAAACTACAGTCGCCTTATGTTTTTCACATCATCTTGTTTCACATTCTCAGGAGTCTGGAAATGATTTGGACTATAATGTCATCATAAAACTGAACGACTCCATCTCCTTGGAGCTCTGTGAGCAGCAGCCCCAGGAGCTGCCAGACAGGGACCAACCCAACAGGTCCAAAATAACATCATTCACCCCCAAATCAGGAGGGGAGCAGCTCTGGGGAGACTATGGGAACCCCTTCCAGTGCCTAAAAGTACCCAGAGAGCTGGAGAGGGACTTGGGACAAGGGTCTGGAGCAATAAGACAAGAGGGAATGGCTTCCCACTGCCAGAGAACAGGGTTATATGGGATATTGGGAAGGAATTCTTGGTTGTGAGGGTGG
>NW_021940541.1:1396200-1403700 GCF_001715985.3 Manacus vitellinus
GTTGCCCAGAGAAGCTGTGGCTGCCCCATCCCTGGAAGTGTCCCAGGCCAGGTTAGACGGGGCTTGGAGCAACCTGGTCCAGTGGAAGGTGTCCCTGCCCATGGCAAGGGGTGGGATTGGATGAGCTTTAAGATCCCTTCCAACTCAAACCATCACACACACATTCCTCACTTCTATTGGGTGTTCCCCGTAGAAGTGCGGTTTGAATAAAATTTTTTTTTAAATTTTTTTTTTAAATTACTGGTTTTAAGAGCAGTGCCCTATCACTGCTGAACATCTCCAGATGTTTCTGGTGGGACCATTCTCCCAGCAGTTCAACACCAGACACTTTCCCAACACCTGCCAGCTCCATGGCCACCTCCACCTCAGCCAAGAAAGCGAACCCTTTGCACAGCAAAAATGAATTTCCTTCCAAGAATGCACTGACTCCTTTTCCTGTAGGATACAAATTCCACTTGCCAACATACACACCAAGAGGTTCAAATTGGCAGGGAGTTAAAAAAAAATAAAAACCCCTCATATAATTTTGCTTGGCTAGAGATGGTAACAGCTATTCCTGGGAATTTGACAGCATTAATAAAGAAAAAGAACCAACATAGCTTATGCATGGGTGTCTTCTGCTGGCCCTCCTCCCACTCCTGCCCCTCCTCCCACTCCTGCCCTTCCCTCCTCCCCTTTCCCATTCCAAACCTGAATAGCAGGACTCCTACAAAAGGCATTAAAAATCTAACTGAAAACACCAGCTGCCTTTTAAAGGATTTTCTCAGGCTTCAAAGCCGTTTCTTGGTCCAACTAAACCACACATTTGTTTGAAAAGCAACGTCAAAGTGGCCTCAAAACAGGAAAAGGGAGCAGATGAGTTACATAATGGGAAATTTCCCCCTTGTAGGAAATTCCTCTGCTCAATATTAGACTTCTTGGAAGGTTTCTGAACACTCTACTCCATCCATGGATTTTCAAGAATCTCTACTGTCAAGATGGTCAGGAAAAAGTTCAAAATTAGGGAAAAATACCCATCTAGGAGTCATATTAACTACTTGTGCCTAAATTTTAGCAATGAATAAGAAAAAGGAGCCCTTCTTAATGCCCTGCCCTTGGTGATGCCCAAGGAAAGGACCTGTTCTTGGTCACAGAGGCACCAACACACAGGATGGAAGCCAAAGTGGCTAGTCATTATATTTTACCTATAAGTCTTAAACCGTCAACAAGATATAATTTTATACAGGAAAATAAAATCAGCATATTCATCTAAAAAGAAAAAGAACGAAAAACAGAATATACAAAAAAATCCACCTGCTTTACTTTTGTCCCAAAGAATATAATTTTCTTTCCTTAAGTACCAACACCTTTTTCTCAAATGGGGCTAGAATGATTCCATAAATAATGAATGGGAAGGATTTATTTAAAATGCACCAGTCTTATTTAAATCACTTCCACTTTCATCAGAGACTGTCACTGCACTTGTTTTCATTAGTGAATTGTGTTGGGTGCTGCCTGACCTCTCAAAAAATTCAAAGAGAAGGTTTTTGTATTTTCACCTGGTCAACAAGTAATCCCTGCTGTAAGGTTTTAGTTTGTATGTATTATTTTATTATTTTATTTTATTGCACTATTTTCTATTTTATTTTACATTTTTTACTTTATTTTATTTTATTTAACACAGAATTCTTTTGTTTGCATTAACATGGCAGCCTCTAACATGTCAGCAGTGAGTTACATGTCTGTCTTAACTTTTTGGTTAATGTAAATAAATTGGTTAAATGGATGTTCAGCTGCTCATGACCGACTCACCTTCACAGCTTTACAGTGTGATGCTTTAATTAAAACTCCAAATTCCTCCAACAGAAAAAAAAAAGCTTGTTTTAAGCTATAAAAAGACACCTAAAATACATATGTATTTTTTAAAAGGTGGGTGTCTCTGTGTGTACACTTGCAAAAGACTTTTTTTCCAGGCCAGGGAACCACTGCTGCTGATCAGATCTCCAGCCTGTGGTGGTGAAGTGCAAGAGTATGATCATTCCTGACATGGGAATCCACCACAGCCCAGGAGCAGCCCTGCTGCTCCAGTTTTCCCACCCAACAGCTATTCCATGCCATTCCTATTGCAATCCCATGCCTCTCTTTCCATTACAGCCCTTTGCAAAGCCTGAACACACCAGGGAAGCCAGTTGGCTCCTGTGCTTGTGCAGCTGAGAGGTGTCTTCCCAAGGCTCCATCCCAGCCGTGTTTCTTCTGTGACTTCTCATGTTTGCATGGGATGAAATGAAGGAAAAGATGGTTTTAGCAGAGCGGGAGAAAAGCAGAAACACCACCTGTTTCAGTTTAACAGGCTCCTTCCAAACCACTTGCCAAGAACTGGAAGTTTCTACCGCGCTTCCAAAATAAACATGTAAGCAGCAGATTGGCTTCAGGATCATCCCAAATAGTTTAACCATGATGAAAATCAGAGAAATGCTGGGAGAAGCCATGTTTTAAAGGGGTAGGATTCCAATTATTTATTTCTCAGCTACTTTTTGCCTCAGTCCTTAATAAACCTTAACAGAAACAAGACAGACCTTGAGCTGCGTTGAAAGGAAGAGAAAATATCACAACGGCTCTGCTGGCACGTTCTTTGGGGTGAAGCCAAGAGCTGGCAGCTTCCTTAGGAAAAATATTATGAGGATGTTGTATTAGCTCCCATAACAGACTTATAAGTATCTGTATATTTATAAAATATTTGTGTATATTAAATATAATCGATTGGTTGAACACAACATCTCAAGCTCAGTTCCACTGCCTGGAGCCACACACATCTGAGGGTTTTATCCCTGGAAAACTACCTCACTTCCAGGGGTTTGCCGAAGAAGAGATTTATAACCGAGGTACTGAATAGTCCCTTTATTTCAAATTGGTTAAGAAATGAACCAAAAAAGTTCAACTCACAAATAAAAAATCGGAGCTTCTCCTATCCTGCAGTCACCTCCAGGTCACTGTTACATGTGGGCAGACTCAGATTAAATTATGAATTTTTTTTGGGTAATTTTTAAATTTTTCAATTCTGTAATTTTTTATTTTTCAATTTTTTGGAGCAATTTCTGCAATTTTTGTTAATAACGTAATTATTACAGAAATACAGCTTCTAAATCAGAGTAAACTTTTACATTTGCAGGAGAACTCACTGTTGATCCTCTAGGACCTGAGTAGTAACTCTTGTCATAAACAGGTGTGAGCAGCAAGTATAATTTAAAAGAGTATTATTTTTAAATGGTAATTTTTGTTCGATCAGCAAATGACTGACAATTCTCCACACAACCCTCAGACGTGAATTCACCCAAAGTAGGGCCTGTATAAAAAGTTGCACTGTCTTTTTCTTATAATCACATACATCTGTGCTTGTCTTAGCAAATAATTTTTCTCTTAGAGAAATAGCTGGTGTGTTACTCTTCAAATGGAAGAATCAGTAATGATTAGGAAACCAAAATTAACATTAAAATGAGACTCAGTGACGTGGCATTATTTGTTTCATAATAAACACAGAGTTAGCTGGTGTTTTTACTGAAGCCTTTACTGTGAAATTAACTGAAAATGTATTTTATCCACACCTAAATGTCATTTAAATAGCCTTTCTTTGATAGATGAAGGCTAAAGGCCACCCCAAAACTGCAGCTGAATTATCTGGTCTCTAATGATTCCGAAACGATTACGGGATGCAGAGCAATCTCGTTAAATTTTATTCCAAAGCTTACTACACTTGTGTTTTCTCTTATTTTTCTATCAATGAAGCCCAGGAGGTTTAAGAACAATTCATTATGTATGAGACCCAACTTACAGTGCTTGACTGTTGATTAATGGCAAAGTTTGCTGTGTGTACATTTGCAACATTAGATACATACAATATGCTAACTTATTCTTCCACCGAACCTAATTATTTACCAAAATGACTACTTGAGACTACAATTTATTAAATGCATGCATCCAGTCTCGATTTGGCCCCAAAAGACAGCCTGGAATGAAGATCTTTTACTTGATGTGACAACTTCTAGAAACAATGTTATTAATATTGTAAATGTGGCAAATAAAGAGTTCAAATAGCCGGGTGGCTCTGTTGCATTTCTTCCCCACAACTGAATCAATGAACAAAGCAGATTTTTAGGTTTAAAATTCATGGAGAAGCACATCCTGACATAGTTTAATTTAGCTTCTTATAAATGAAGCATCTGTATGATGGGAGGGAGAGATTAAAAAAAGGATGAGAGCTGCAATAAACACAATAACCCCCCCCCCAATTCGCTTCAAATGGCCCCGATGCCGCTGCTTCTAAGACCTATTAAGAACAAATTGATGCATTTAGAGAAGAGCACAACTCAGGACTAAGACTTCTTGTCATACAACCTGTGAAATATTTTCTCTATTCTGCTTTTATCTATTATCAAAGATGCAAATTCTTATGGATCTGATTAGTCAGGAATTCTGCATCCTGTCTTTAAACCCTCGAAAAGAAGCATCTGCACAAAGATTTGGGCATTGTATACAAACTCTGGATAAATAATAATAAATAATAAAATAAATATAAATAATAAAATATTAATATTCAAATTATCAACTGAATATAATAAATAATAGGTATACACCTCTTGAGTAAAATACAAAGATATCCAAATGGCCTCATTTTTTTCCTCGATTTTTGCAATTAATGATGTTAAATTTGGGAACGAATCTGGGGTTGCCCAAGCCCACGATGCCTGAAAAGCTGCTGCCTGCTTATCCTGTACGTACCAGCAAACACTTCAAAGGAGGGAGTGAGACTCCTGTCTTCACATGCCAAGATAAGGAAAATCAATGTCAATGCCCAAAAGACTCAAGTGATAGCACTGAAGGTCATTAAATGCTACTCACTGCCCTGTACCATTAAAGTTTTGATTGGAATCCCATATAGGGAGACACAGATTACAAACAAGATCTTGCCCTGGGACATGGTACTGTGAGACCACGGAGGGAACAGTGACCGGAGAGCGGACACTCCTGAGGAACACAAGAAACATGTCCAAGGAACATGTCCAATGCTCTGTGTGTGTGTGCGGTCTTGGCTTATTTTTCCTGAACATATTTATTGTCTTTTCAGAGAAGTGAATCTCATTATGGATAAAGGTCAGTTTAATGTTCTGCCCTTTTTCTACCTTGGTCTCCAACCATCCTCCTAAACTCACCTGGTTTGAACCATCCCAGTACTTGTCTGCCCTCACTGCTCTACAGCAGATTTCATGGTCCACCTCCATGCTGGTCACCAATTCCAGGACTGCTTTCTTCTCGTTTCCCACCCACATCTTTTCCAGGCTAAGTCTTGTTATCTCCAGATTTCATTCTGCACGTTTCCACCTCCTCTGTGCTTTCAGGAATGATTCAGGTCAAGAAAACCTCAGTTAGTTCTGGAGCTCATCAGCACTGTAAGGTTGTATCTCCTTTGTGCTCAGCCCCACAAACAGCCCAGAGACCTTCCCCAGAGACCCACCCCCCTCCATGAATGAAACTCTTCAAAGACCTGCAGCTGGGCCCTATTGAGAGAACAAAAATACTCTGTGTATCAGAGCGACCTCTTCATAAATATTTCTGTTTCAAATCAGTGGGTTTGGCAGCAGAACGACCGGAAAATTTGTCGAAAAGACAAAAAACCCCAATTTCTGTGCATCTTCTTGTTGGAAAGGACCACCCTGTTCTAGATTGAGAATAGGGGAGATCAAGCACATGCCCAAAAGACTCTGAACAAGCAACAAATAAGCAGATGCTTCACATTAAATGCTTTAAAACAAGAAGTAAAAATTGAGCCAAGTTCCAAGCGGCGGCACACTCGAGATGTTCGGCAACATTAAGCATAGGTGATATCATCAGTTCTAGCTATAATTAGGTTAAAAAGAAAGTCAGTTAATTTTAGCACTTACAAGAAATTGTTACAAAACATTTTTTCTTATATAAAAGAACTCTCCCATCAGACCTGTGAGGTCGGTTTTATCACAGGCAATTAACTGTGTTAGGGCTGGCTGCAGGGGACCCTGAAACCACACACCACATTCCCTCTGCTTCTCCACTATCTCCTCTGGTTTGGGGTATTCACTATGATCCCCCAGCTCAGGGCAACTGCCACGCAGCATCACCTCGTACATAAACCCACCACCCCTACCCAGAACCCTGCCTTGCAGTGATAGCCCAGTTGCTAACTGGTATCTGAAATAAAACTTACATTTTTTCCACATATCTCAGATAGATATAATCCCAATTATGCATGGATTAAAAAAAAAAAAAGTCCAAAACCTAAGGGAGTTAAAATACACATTACAACCCTTCTACTGCAAGACCCAGGTCTCTGAGCTGGTGCACGGGGACACTGAAGGACAAAAACTTAAGGTTGAATTATTGGAACTGGGCCCTGACTTTGGATGTCCACCTTGACGTGCGTCAGTGCATGAATTCCAGATGACAGTGAGCACCAAGAATTATAACCAAAAGCACCTGCAGATACTCCAGCCTATTAAAATGAATTAAGATACAGATAAATCAGGAACCTCTTAAGAATTCAACTCATCAGGACGTTTTTCAGAGCAAGTTCCCAGTGCAGGTGTAATGAAGTCTGTGCCCTCTGAGCATCTCCTGTTTGGGCCAACTCTGGGCTCACCTGACACCTGACACGCAGGATCTCCATCAGGGCAGACTGGCCAAGGACCTGATGTGCACAACTGGAGAATGATGAGAGTGTGTGGTGCAGTGACACACTGGAAAGAAGGGATGGAGCATCCAGAGGGACTTGGACAGGCTGGAGAGGTGGGGCTGTGCCAACCTCAGGACACTCAACAGTGCCAAGTGCAAGGTCCTGCTCCTGGTTTGGAGCAAACCTGAACTCAGTGGGTGGAGAATGGTTTGAGAGCCGCCCCGGGGAGAAGGACTCGGGCTGTTGGTGGATGAGAAGCTCAATATGACCCAACAATGTGCACTTGCAGTCCAAAACCCCCTTGGTGTCCTGGGTTCATCCCCACAGAGGGGGGAGATTCTGCCCCTCTGCCCTGCTCAGGTGAGACCCCACCTGCAGAGCTGCCTCCAGCTGTGGGATCCCAGCACAGGAAGGGACATGGAGCTGTTGGAGCAAGTCCCAAGGAGGTCACACAGATACTCCAAGGGCTGGAGACCCTCTGCTCTGGAGCCAGGCTGGGAGAGCTGGGGGTATTCTCTTGGAGAAGGTTCTGGGGAGACCTTAGAGCACCTCAGAAAAACTAACATATGCCACTTAAAACAGCATTGTTAATAGATATACACTCTGCAAAGCTTTTCTACGGGGATTTGAGACTGTTGCCCATGTGCTTTGGCAGGATCTTTCCCAAAATGGCACTAGCCATTGAAGAACTGGCTTTACCTCTTACCAATCTGACCTCAACCCTCAAAATACAACCCTATAACAGTAGGAAGAACAAAATATACAGAGTATTTTCTTTCATTTGGCTCACCATTTGTCAGCACTCCCTCTTCACTCTCTGG
>NW_021940541.1:1408700-1416200 GCF_001715985.3 Manacus vitellinus
TCTTCTTGACAGTAATGAATGAGGACGATAAGAGTAAGGCATGGTAGTTAGAGCACTTTCAGTATTCATGACCTGTCAAAGTAACTTTATGACCTAGCAGCCAGCTGCTATAATTCCAATAATGACCTACAGATGCCAAAATAATCTAAATTTATCGCTCCTTTTCGTATGGTCAGCTCGGGCCTCGCCGATGAGAAGAACTCTTCTTGCCTGTGGTGATCAAGGTCTGCAAATTCACTGCACGAGAACTGCTGCCAGTCTGACAAGGATGCCTACAGTATCCCCACCAGGAATCCCTCCACATCCACATTCTTCCCTTTTTTTATTGAGAAGAAAATGCTTCCTGATGGGAGGAAAACTCACCATGCAGCCCCTGTGCTGCAAAACTCCCTATGGTGATGGTCCAGTGACACGGGGACCGATGGGGGCCTGGGGAGGGGACACTGGTAGACAGTGATGAGCACATATGCTGATTAATCCCCTTTTTCATGAGTCTTCCAAGCTTGCACCTGATATTTCTCCTTTCCAGACACTCAGGACCTTCCCCTTTACTGTCACTCTGGGAAAGAATGAGTATAACACAGTCAAAATCAGATTTCAGGTGTCCTGGCTCAAATTTTCAGCCCATAGTTCACGTCTAGTCCCAACACAAAAATATCAACTGCAGGATATCTGAATTCTCCAAGATAAATGAATTTGAGGAGAGAGTTAGCCTTATCTGCCCTCACCCTATCTCACTGACACTACATTTTTCTTCTCAAGTCTTACAGAACAAAAAAAAAAATAAAAATTGATTACTCATAATATGGCAAGAGAAAAAAAAAAACAGCTTCAAAGTGGTTTAAGGGTTGAGCAGAGAGGTCAAGGCTGGACTTGATGATCTTAGAGGTCTTTTCCAACCTAAATAATTCTGTGATTACCACCCACTGCCTATTAATAGTAAACACACACTGTTACTTCAGGAACTTCTGCAGTTTCTTAAAAGCAAGAATGACTCTTTGCCCATATTCCACATAACCTACAAAGCTTTCCCTTCCCTGTGAAGTTACTCACCTGCTTGAAGGAAATCTCTATTTAGTAGGTCAAACCCAAGAAGAATTTACCTCTCAAGACAGGGCAAGATGAAAATTAAATATTTTAAAAATTTAGTTAAATGTCTGGAAAATGTTAGGGCCATAAACTCAACTCTGTAGGTTTTACACTACAAGATTAATTAAAGCCAGCATTCATAACACAGCCCTCCTTAAAACATTCCCTTTCAGAGCACACACCCCTCAAATAAATTATACTATTACTACTGCTAAAAATATCAGTAAAATCAAACTAAACTACAGAACTAGATCCTGTTCGTGAGGAGATACCTGAAACTGGAGGAAAGTAAGTGTGACTCCTGTCTTCAAAGAATCACAGAATCTCAAGATGGTTTTGGTTGGAAGGGACCTCAAAGCCCATCCAGTCCCACCCCTTGCCACGGACAGGGACACCTCCCACTATTCCAGGTTGCTCCAAGCCCTCTTAATTACTGCCAAAAATGTCCTCGTGATCTAATTGTCCATGATGGAGTAAATGTGTCATACATACAGACTTTTAACTTAAAAGGCAGAGAAAGTGTAGACATTTTACAGCTTTATTCAGTGAACTCCTACAAACATTATGCAGAATGAAAGATGAAAATACATAGTATTTCTTTTTCTGCCAGAAAGACACACACGAACCTGTAGTTACACATTTTCAATTTAACTCTGCAGCAAATAAGCATCATTAGTTCTGCATCTGATACAAACTCAGATTGCAGGCTCTGTAAGACCGTGATTTCAGCTAGAAATTTGGGTTTTTTTTTTTGTATTTCCCATAGGTTGGCTGCATCTTGCTCATATTTGCATGACAAACAAAATTTTCCGCTTCAAACTGAGCATTTTCCATTAGAAGAAAACAATCCAGTTCTAAAAACTGTTACAGTTTAAAAAAAGTAACAATTTATTTCATATGCTTCTAATTAGCAGCATAGAAATTTGGAAGATATCACTTCCCATGGCAGAAGGGTTGGAACTGGATGATCTTTAAGGTCCCTTCCAACCCAAACCAGTCTGGAATTCTGTGAAATCAAGTAATTGATTTTTCTAGACATAAAAGAAAAAATCTGTACTCAGATTGAAGAGATTTAAAGTAGGACTGTTTCTCACTGAAATTAAATCTTCCAAGTTTGGCTTTGGGGTTTTGTTTTTTTTTTTTTAATATTTAATTTGAAAATCCTGTTTCAGCTCAGCCCAGGCTTGCAGCACAGGAGTTTGAAGACTTGATACATGCAACTGGATAGGGGATATTTTACATATCAGCATCTCAACTAGGTCCCAAATCTGGACAAAAATGGCTCAGCTCTAAATCCCTTTCCTCTGTATCAAATTATTGTCCAGAGAGGTTGTGAACTCTCTATCTCTGAAAGTGTCCCCATCCCTGGAAGGCCAGGTTGGATGGGGCTTGGAGCAGCCTGGGATAGTGGAAGGTGTCCCTGCCCATGGCAGGGGGTAGAACTCAATGGGCTTTAAGGTCCCTTCCAAACCAAACCATTCCATGTTTCTATGAATTGGAATGTCAAAGAACTTTCCCATCCTTTCTCCAAAGCAAAGATGCTGCTTTAGCAGCCACAGCCTCCCAGTGGCCACTCACCAGGTGTCAATATGAGCTTCTCTTTCTGAAGTCACTTAAACACAGAGATATGAAGGGTTGTGAGATGGCAACAATCTCAATTTGAGGCAAGGGAGATTTAGATTGGATATTAGGAAAAAATTCTTTACGGACTGGGTTGTAAAGCATTGGCACAGGCTGCCTAGAAAAGTGGAGGAGTCACCATCCCTGAAAGTGTACAAAAAATGTGGATGTGGCACTTGAGGGCGTGGTCTAGTGGTGAACAAGGTGGTGGTGCTGGTTGATGGTTGGACTTAGTGATTTTAAAGGTTTTTCCCAGCCTGAGCAATTCTGTGAGGAAAACCAAGAGAAGGTGCAGGAGTTGTATGACATGGGCACTGTGCACCAAAACAAATCCATAAATAAACCCATTATTACTTGCCCTGCAAGGCTCTCTCTGCCTTTCTCCCTTCGAGCAGGCGAAACCTCATCTCCCTCCCTGATCAGATTATTTTTGCTGTTCTTGATCGAGCCTAAACCCGTAGTTGGTAATTGCTACTTTGAACATGCTAATAACAAAACCTAACTCTTCTTTATGCTCCAACATTTTTCTGTATTAAGTGTGAATTTTTATGGCGTTTTTTCCCAACAAGACGTTTCGCTTGTAAATAACACAACATTAAGTGTCATGATATAATTGATTTTCTAATGAGGTTTTCAAAAAGCATTATATTTTTGCTTGTCAGGAAATCTTTACAACAGAAATAAGTCCTTCCATATGCATTCCTTATAAACTCAAGTTTTTATTCCTGCAGTGGAGTTGAGGTGGATTAAATCATGTGGATTTCCATAAAATAATTTATTGCATCAGATATTTTTACGGTTCTCCACATTTGCCTGTTGCACTGGGAAACTGGGTGGAAAACTACTTTAGAGCATGACTGAGATGGGGAAAACCTCAGCCTGGGACAGGAAAACCCAACAGCAGAACTGATGGTTAGACTTCATGATCTTAAAGGTCTTTTCCGACCTTAATAATTCTGTAGGTGAATTTGGTGTTGCAAACAAGGTGGATACAAATCCAAAAAAGATTCAACCTGCTCCTCTAGAAAATAAAAGGTCCAAGAGTTCAACACTGGACACACACCACTGGATACAGAATATTTTGCATCTCAGTATCTCAGTTATTCTGAAATCTGAACAACAACACATGGCTTGGCTCTACATCCCTTCAAAACAATAAAGTTGTTTAGTTTCTTTTGATGATTTTATCCAAGCCACATGCTATTTGAAGCAATCTGTGCCTGCCTTATGAAAAGAAAGTTCATACTTTTTGCAGGTTCAGGACTCACCCCCTATTGACAGCTGAAAAGAAAGTAGGAAGATAATATATAGAGATACATGTACACACACATAGAGAAATGGGGTAAATAAAAAATATTTCTAAAATATCCTAATAAAGTGGCACAAACCATCTTGCTTCTGACTCCATGAGACAGTCTCAGCCAACAGGAAATATGATTTATAGCCCTGAATTACCATTGGCAGTTCCACTTGTAGCTCCCCCTTTAATGCTCCAGAGTGATGCATTATTGATAAGAGGGACAAACACACACTTAAGCTTGGATTTGCAATTTAGCACAGGATTTATAAAAGAACCAAAAAGGATGGTTGATGGGACTGAAGAGCACCACGATATTTGGTCAGATTATCAACCTGCCACTGGCAGAAACCTGATGGGAAGGAGTCAGGAAAATCCCTGCAGAGCTGTTGGGAAGCTGTTCCATGAGTATCACAATTAATACATTAATAGAATCATTAAATTTCATGCCTATTGATCCACACTTCCAAGACTCAGTGTCCACAAAGGCTCTCCCCACCCATGTCCCCAAAGAGGGAGTGATGCTTCAGGCTCTCCTGCTCATGGACAGCCCTGTGCCTGGGGTTTGGAGGAATATAATCATGTTCCTTGCCCTTGGTCAAACTCAGCTGAGACCATCCATCAAACTCAAAAGTAACTGGAAAAAAGGAAACAAGAAGGACCCAACAGCACGATCACATCAGCCTTAATTCCACAGGAAGCCAGAGAGAAAAAAAGGAAATAAAAAGTCTGCAGTGCACTGGGATAAGCTTTGCCTCTGTGGAAAAACAACTACCCCACCTTCTGCAATGCACAATCCCTTCATCCATGGTCCATCCAGCACCAGGGAGGTTTAGATTACATATTAGGAAAAATTCCTTCCCCAAAAGGGCTGTCCAGCCCCGGCACAGCTGCCCAGGGCAGTGGTGGAGTCCCTGTCCCTGAAGGGATTTAAAAGCTGTGTAGATGTGGCACCTGGGGACATGGGTTCATGGCGGCCTTGGCAGTGCTGGGGGAATGGTTGGACTTGATTGTCCCACAGGGCTTTTCCAACCTTAATGGTTCCATGATTCTATATCCTGGTCCATTCCTGCTGCTTCCTCAGCAGCAGGTGTGTTCAGCAACTGGTGTGTTCACTGCAGCACCCTGGCAGGACACCCACTGTCCCCCTTCCATCTGTCCTTCCACATCCAGCCTCTGGCTCCACACTTAAGCCCATGGACACTTTCACCTTGAGATACTGGAGAGCCCCAAGGTTACACAGTTCTGGTCCTACAGTGGGGTTTGCCAGGTGGTGCCATCCTTTCCCTTCAGTTCAATGAAGTTGGCAACATTCCAAGGACACAAACACACTTCAGAGTAACAACAGAGGCACAAGCAGGGTATGGAGGCAAGGTCAAACAACGCTCCAAATCCTGTCCGTCTGTGGCTGCACCTAAGTGTGAGTTTTCTTAGATGAATCTAGACTCAGCCACAGCTGGATTTCTGCACAAGTCTCCTCCTCTGACAGGGGAATAAAATTAAAAAAAATAAAAATCTAGAAATCTCCTGGATTTGGCCATTAATATCAGCCTGAATCCCCTCTCCACCAAATCCCACCACAGCAGGTGGCAAGGGGTGATGCTCATCCCACATCTGCCAAAGGATCCCCCTGTTCCCCACCCCTCAAACACAACCCCCTCTCCCTCTCCCCACCCTGTTCTGCTCCCACCCTGTGCTCTGCAGAACTCCTATTTTTCAGCACCAATGGGACTGGCACCATCGACCCATCAGGCTCCGTTTCCTCTCTCCGGAGGGCGGTTTTGCTCCCTCTCGTGCTCTGTGGAGGCGCGAGGCCCCGGGGGAGGCCGGGCTGTCAGTGCTGCTTCCCGACCCACTGTACTGGAACCCCCGGCCTCCCTCCAGCTCTCCGGGGCCACCGGCAGCCGCCAAACCCAGCCCCGTGTGCCGGCACCTCCGCCGGGGCTCCTGCCCTGCGCTGCATACGAACGGACCCGGACACAGGGACAGGGAAAACAGGGAAAAACAGACACAGAAAAGGAGATCCAGTATTTTTTTTTGTTCTTGTTGCTGTTTTTAACTCCCTAGTAATCTTTATAAAACTTTGCTTTATCATCTGTCTCGCTTTAAAAAGTCTTTTTATTGTGGGAGTTATCAGGCTGGTGATACGGTAGGTTTTTCATTGTGTATCTCTTGCTCTGAGCCTTCTTCCCAAATGGATGCTAATGTCTGAGAGCTAAAAGAGTGTTGCTTTTATTTTGGTTTTATTTTTTGTAGTTTTTTTTTTTCTTTTTTTTGGTTGGTTGTTTTTTGGGGTTTTTTGTTTGTTTGTTTTTTCATCTTGCAGAACATTCTTCAGCCTATTTCTTAGTGACACCTGGTTATCCAATTTTTATTTAAAACCAAAATAACCCTCATTTTCTCTTTTTAAGTCAGCTTTTTTCCAGGTCTCATCCAAAACTGACCATGAGACCTGAGTTGGTGGGGAGGTGGATACTCCCCAGCCTCCCAGTTCCTCTCTGCAATAGATCCCATGTCCTGCACACACTCACAATCCTTAACCAGCTCCTTATTTCCCTTTACTTAAAAACAAGTGATTAAAATAAAAATAAATAAATAATAAACAATTTAAAAATCAGGCATCATTTCTACATAATTAGCAATATTGCTCTTAATCAAAACATCAATTTAATTCCTAACCCGAAGAGGTGCTGTAGGAGGAACCTGCTGCTCATTCCTTTCACATACAGTAAGTTCCATATAGATTATTGCAATGGAAAATATTGCCTCAGATGAGACTATTTGCTACCATCTATTTATGTGCCAATGGATAGACAGCCCACGGTAATCAACGTAACACCATTTAGCCTAACGGGGCAATAAAAACATCATCTTGGTTGCATTTACCTCTAGTGTTTGAGTGTTTCTTTGAAATACTTTCTGCCAGATTAAATGTGACCAAAATGAGCCTTTTATCCTGTAATTTTTTTAAATTTACTTCTAAAAACCCACCTTCTGGCACAACAGAACACTCCCCCCCCCAAATTAGCTCAATTATTTCAATACAGTTGCGGGCGGCAGATTGATGGTTCATGGAGGTTTGATAAAAATAAACACTTAGAAGAAAAATCGAGGCCATTAAACATGATGCCTTATCTCAGGGGTAGCCAACCTTTTAGGATCTGGGGACTATCTGACATGGTTTCAAGGGCTGCATGCACATGCTGTCCTGAATCCAGCCCCTTGGGATCCCGTGGCCAAGCAAACTTTGCAAACAAGCCATCCAGGCACTGCAAAGAAAAGAAGACGGGCATGCAGGGGCAAAAATTCGTAAAAATATGTGTCTGGAAAAAGACACTTCTCAAAGCCTATAAAGGGCAGATAAGCAGAACAGAAAGGAAATGTTTCCGAAATCCAAGGAATTCCAGCAATGATCATGCAACCAGCCCTTGGATGTCTGGAGTTAATTCTGTGGCGGTGCTGGAGGGCACCCACACCTGAACAACCCCTCAGCC
>NW_021940541.1:1421200-1436200 GCF_001715985.3 Manacus vitellinus
ATGAGATATTGGGAAGGAATTCTTGGCTGTGAGGGTGGGGAGACCCTGGCACAGGTTGCCCAGAGAAGCTGTAGAAATGTCCAAGGCCAGGTTGGATGGGGTTTGGAGCAACCTGGTCTAGTGGAAGGTGTCCCTGCCCATGGCAGGGGGTGGAATGAGATGAGCTTTAAGGTCCTTTCCAACCCAAACCACCCCAGTATTTTGTGATTCCATGAAATCGGTGTGAAGACCCCCAGGGCCCTGCTCGAAGTCCATCTCTACAGCAGCACCAAGGCTTTCACTGGGACCACTTCCAGCCCAGTTATGGCCAGGAGATGTGGCCAGGGAATGTGGAGCTGCAACAACCCAGAGCACCCTCGAAAGCAGTTTGAAAGGATGATTCTTTTACGTAAGACAGTCCTTTACACAAGAGCTGTTGAGGAGCCCTAATTTCTCTTCTTCTATATCTTTACCCTTCAAAGACAGAGAACTGACACCACAGCTCAATGACAAACATGGTTTAACATGTTTTTAAAGCCCTTGGAACAACAAATCTGGCTCCTATTTGTAGGTCCCCCAAAAGGTGACAGCACTACAGTGAAAACCTCTGAACTGCACAACAACACATCTTTGCACCCACGAATTTCAAGTTCTGAGATATCTGCTCTGTTTGAAAAACCATGCTACTGCATAATAAAGCTTATTATTAGAAGTATTTAACATAATGGTTTAGTAAGTAGGAAATTCTCATTAAAACGAGTGTGGTGTCTTTACTGAGTGAAAACGCTGCTGTAGTGCACAAAACATTATAATGGATACCCAATTTAATTATTTAAGCACATACACAACATATTTACACAAACATGTGCATAGACTTGCTGCCTTGTGCCATAAAACATCAGAGCAAACTGCAGCACTGGAGGTGCTGGGGCAAGACACGAATGGAAAGGAAACTGATTTTAAAGAATAATATGGGCAACTTTTCACTAAAATATTTATGGTTTTTTTATGGTAAAGTATAAATGATAATTGACATGAATAGCATACAGGATGGACTATTAAATATAGATCTTCCCCTTTTTTCCTTGTAGTTTCTTATGACAACCAGACTGCCACCAGTATGACCAGTATGGTCCAACAGGGATAATGCAAAGAGATATCTCCAAAAATTACTCCCAGATACAATTCAATCAGCTTATGTGAAATAATGAGAAATCAAAATTATGTTGATGAATTAAGAGAAATAGTCCAAAGCACCATGACAGGAGAGTCATGATCAAGTGCAGATCACAAGGACTAGGAATGGAAAAATCAATATATACACAGAAAATAATACCAAGAGTCCTTTCCAGCCTCACCTGGCCTGTGATTGTTGTTGCTTTGCAATATTTGTACTTATTAACAATTAGGCAGGATATGAACCTGATAAAACTGATATAAAACTGGTGAGATGCTCGCATGGGCTGCTCCAAGGACAATCACTCCTGGACAGTGTCCACAGCATTGGGATCATTACTGGTTCCAATCTCCTTCCAGGGGCAGATAATACTCAGATTTGCAAGACCCAGAGGCTGACTGCCCAAGGGAAAAACAACTGCACCCAGGACAGAAGGCCACAGTCGCCCCAACTTTGAAAACCACACCTCAGTTTTTTCCAGCCTCAGTGGGCACTTTAGAAAACCAAAACTGCTAAAATATACAGTAAATTTACAGCTGTAAAAATAGTTAGGAACAGTTCTAGCACAGGATTTTGCATTACACGTTGGCTGCATAAAATCACCAAGATGAAATTTAATTTCTACCAATCAGCCCGAGGTGAAAGGGCATGAACTGAACTTGATGTGACACACTCTGGGTTTTACTGTGCAATGCACTTTAAAATCTGTATTAACATATCTGTGTAGTTGGTAGAAAGGAGCCCACTCCCTAAATTAGGATAAAAAATTGTGTTTAATTCTATATATATTTATCTATTTGCACACTGAACTCCTTCAGCCATTCATGTTCCCTGAAAGAATCTATCAATTGGTGCTGATCACAATTGTTAAACCTTCCTAACCAGTAAACCTAATTATCATAAATAAACCTAAATAAATCTTACTGGTGCCCCAGGAATTTATACTGAAACCAGTCTCAAATTCCTAATTGCTGGTGTAACAGTTCAGTGGAACAGGATAAAGCAGTGAAGAGTTAGTGACCATCTCTGACAGCTCCTGGAGCACAGACGAGATCCCAGAGGATTTACAAAGCCGAGGGAAAAGGAGACAGGAAGAAATTATAGACCAGTCAAACTTTGATATTGGGAGAGATAATGGAACAAATTATTAAAATATTTATAAGCATCTCAGGTTCATAAGGTTATAAAGCACCAAACAAATCTAATCTTTTTCTTTGACAAGATAATTGGCCTCATGGATAAGGGGGGGCAGTGTAGGGGAAATATATACTGACTTTATCAAGATTTTTATATACCTTTGCTGATGACACTCTCATAAAAAAGAGGGAAATACAGCTTACATTAACAGAGTCTAAGGTGGACACCAAGAAAAGTTTTAAAAATTGAAGCTGAGTGTTTTCTGTGTGGTTACAAGGGCAACTGCAACCTCAGAGTGAGTGCTTTGCAGTAATATGAGCTGGAAGTCCCAATTTTTGTGTTTTAATGCCAGGAAAATGAACTTCCAATACCAGTTGTCAACTGGGAGGGCGTTATACCTCCAGAATTTGCTATGTTCGATTAAGCTTGAATTGATTGGAGAATATCCTTATACATCCAATGCACATCAAGTTGGGATATGGACAAGCAGCTTATGTGAAGAATTTAGATAAATAGTCCAAACCAGCAAGACAGGAGAGCCATGATCAAGTGCAGAACACAACTATCGGGAATGAAAAAAACAATTATCCATCCAGAAATTTCAGAGTCCCCTCCAGTCTCACCTGTTCTGTGATTGTTGTTGTTCTTAAAACGGACAGCTTCCACTAGCCCAGGTTGCTCCAAGCCCCTTCCAACCTGGCCTTGGACACTTGCAGGGATGGGGCAGCCACAGCTTCTCTGGGCAACCAGTGCCAGGGCCTCACCACCCTCCCAGCTAAGAATTCCTTCTCAATATCCCATCTAACCCTGCACCCTGGCAGTGGGAATCCATTCTCTGCCTCCTGTCCCTCCAGGCCTTTGACCAAAGTCCCTCTCCAGCTCTCTTCTAGCCCCCCTACATAAAGACTTCATTTTTTATGGCTGTGTGGGAGCTGGTTACAGCAACTTACCTCTGAAAAACAACATTCGAGTGCCGCTGCCAAACTCCACTATAATAAAAACGTGTTTATTTCTGCTGTGCCCGAGCCAGAGGAGCACTGTGGATGATGGGGTATCCCCACACTCTGAGCTGTGCTCTGAGCCCTGGATACTCCCTCTACCCCACACCAGCCAAATTCATTATTTAAAACACATCTAAGCAAATCACAGGGCAGAAGAGCTCCTAAAACACAGCGACTCCCACACTCTCCTGTCCATAGTACCTGAAACCACAGTGGATTTCTTTACATACAGAAAAAAAGAAAAATCATGATAATCAGGGAAGTCTGTCCTGAGACTCGAAAATATATTTATTTAAAATAATTTACACTTTGAAATGGTCATTAGAGAAAAATAAATGTCTGGTTTTAATTATAAAGTCTGAGGCACAAACATCAGCTTGGCCAAGAGCAGTGTGAGCAGCCACATCAACACAGATCTTCCCAGGTAATGGAGTAATTCACAGAGACACATTACACTTCATGAGAGCACTTTATTTAGTAATGGAGATCTACTGGTCTCTGCATGGATCATATTAGTTTGGCTCAGGAGCAGCTCCTCTGCTCTATCAACCATGTTTTTCCACATGCCATGAAATATTTTTACTTTACGTGGTCCATACTTGCACACTTTATGTCTAATATTGAACAGCCCAGTAAATCCACACTGCAAATGTAAAGGTTTTACTGTGTGCTCAGAGAGAGAGAAGGCAGATAAACAGTAAAACAAAATAATCTTCACGAGTCCAATGGTTTGAGTGAAACCTGGGATAGCAATAAAGGCTGACTGGAGGTGCTGCTGTGATGGGATGAAGGTGGGTGTCTCTCTACAGCCAGTCTGACATCCATATGGTGTGGTTACAGAGTTAGTGATAGGCAATTAACCACAGAATCATACAATCCCAGAATGGTTTGGGTTGGAGCAGATCTTAAAGACCATCCAGTTCCACCCCCTGCCAAGGCCAAGGATACTTTCCACTAGACCAGGTTTCTCCAAGCCCCATCCAACCTGGCCTTGAGCACTTCCAGGGATGGGGCAGCCACAGCTTCTCTAGGCAACCTGTGCCAGGGCCTCACCACCCTCACAAAGAAGGATTTCTTCCTCATATCTGATATAAATCTATTCTCCTTCAGTTTAAGGCCATTAAGGCCCATATGGATTTGCTATGGCATCATGGATGCACAAAACCAGCTCATTAAATGGACACGATGCAAACTGTAGTAATGCATAATAAAGTCAATCCCTCCATGTCACTACTCATTTCTTCCTGCTAAAGAGCTGGAAGAGAGCGCTGGGTGGATTCCCTGCCCATCATCCTTGTCAGCTAAATGAATTAAAACCACTAGGAAAAACCCAATAAACCACCCAGAGACTCGACCTCTCTTCCCATGCTTGTGCTGGCATGAAAAACTCCACAGTGGCTGTGCCTTGGGAAATTACTGCTCCCAAAACCCACATGCTTAGGAACAAAGTACAGTTATTTAGTCATAGAATCCCTCAATGGTTTGGGTTGGAAGGGACCTTAAAACTCATCCAGTTCCAACTCCCTGCTATGGGCAGGGACACCTTCCACTACTCCAGGTTGCTCCAAGCCCTGTCCAACCTGGCCTTGGACACTCCTATTCAGTAAGAGGGGGCATTATTTAAAGGTTGGATTTCTTTGAGGTTGGTTTTTTTTTTTTTTGCAAGACTTATCCTTTTTAAAGCTGTTTATTATTCCTCGGATGTAGAGGCTTCAATAGCTTCTTAAAAAATAGAAAACTGAAACAAATACCTGAAAACACTCCCCCACACACACACCTTCTGCTGGTGATTTATATATAATATAGACTGTGTTCCTGCCCATGGAACAAGATAATTATTAAGGTCCCTCCCAACCCAAAATCTTCTATAATTCTCTATATATTATTTAAATGTGCCCTCTGGGGCATTTTGAAGAGGAGCTTGGCAGGTTGGTGGTGGTGCCAAGTGTTCCTGCTCTCCCCCATGGGGTCCAACAACACTTTGGGCTCTGAAGGCTCCGTCACTCACACCAAACCTCCTGCCAAGGAAACCCACTTAGTGGCAGCTTGAAAGGTCACCTCAGCCACACAACTTCCATCTCCACCGAAAGCCATCTCGGAAGGCTTTACAAATATTTGGAGTCCGATTCTCCAAACATGATTTGTCCAAACAACACAGAGCAAAGCACACCCGAAGAAAGCCCCTCTATAAACAGCCTACCAGGGAAAAAAAATGTTTACTTTCTTTACTGCATGTGAGAGGGAGGTAAAACCTAAACAAACTTTCAACACCAGCTGAGTTTACATATTTAAACTTGGACGGTGCCAAAGTTGCAGCCGAACTGGCACCGAAAAACCTAACAAAAAAAGTCATATATTGACAAAACACACAGTCATAATAAAACCACATCCAGTTAATAACTTTGAGAACTAATGTTAACTCCTAGCACAATAGAAAAGTCTCCTTAAACACAATAAAGCAGTGATATAATTTACTCTCAGCTCCTTTTCAAAACATTACTCTCTGCCCACAATCACATTCAGATTACAAAATTCCTTTTGTAGTTTTCTCCTAGCTGTGGGAATAAAATAAACCACTTAGATGACAGTAAAGTGTCTGTAAAATATATAACAGCAATAACTCCTGGTGGAAATGCGGCAGATATTTATACAAGAGCCAAAGCAGGGAGCATTGTTAATACCAAGGGAGGGGGGGGTTGAGAGGCCTCTTTTGGGTGAGATCCTGGGGATCCTGGTGCCACAAACTCTGTCCCCAGCTTTAGTCTGGTACCAGACACGAGGTGACAAGTGCTGGGGAAGCTTTCCCGGCCCCATGGCACTACCACACAGCTGGTTCAGGAAGAGAGCAGACTGCTCCTTGGCAGCTTGGGAGCAGGGGCAGAGCCAGGGTGAGAAAAGCATGGACTTGGCAGCAGCCAGAAATAACCTGACTTAATTAAAGGTAATTTATTTCACAGAGTCATAGAATAGAATCATAAAATTATTAAGGTTGGAAAAGACCTCCAATATCATTGAGTCCAACCTGATCCCCACCTTGTCACCCAGCCCAGAGCACTGAGTGCCACGTCCAGTCGTTCCTTGGACACCTCCAGGGATGGGGACACCACCACCTCCCTGGGCAGCCCCTTCCAATGCCTGAACACCCTCTCTGTGAAGGAATTCTTCCTGATTTCTACCGTTTTGCAGTTGTAGAACATAATTATCAAGTAATAATGTAAGGATTGTTATTTATCAAACACAATATCCATCCTGCCTAAGTAACTGATGTGGTTGAACTTCTGACAAGGAAAAGAAGATGATTAGTGGTTCAAATTAGGCATCAGGAATAATTTCGTCACTGAAAGGGTTGTAAAGCTCTGGACCAGGCTGCCCAGGGCAGTAGGGGAGTTGCCATCCCTGGAAGTGTTGAAAAAACATGTGGATGTGGCACTTGAGGACATGGTTTAGTGGTGGACATGGTGGTGATGCTGGTTGATGGTTGGACTTGATGATCTTAAAGGTCTTTTCCAGCCTTAACTACTCTATAATACCAGGATTTTACCCAATGAAGGAGTCTTACATTACCAGAAAAACTAATCAAAGATCTCTATAGGAAGCCATTACAAGGTGGCCACCATGACCAGGACTACATGGAAAGACAGGCTGAGACCACAAAAAAATGTGAACAATGATTCCATTTGTGGAAGTCCTGGTTGTCCTTTGTCGTCACCTGTCCTTTATGTAAGAAGTCATGGAGAAACAGAGAAGGCAAAGTCTCCCAAGACTCCACTACTAAGAGTTATCCCATGGAAGGAGGTGGGAAAAGCAGCTTTTGTCCGTATTTCTCTGCCATCCAGTACCACAGCTCAGCCACTAAATCACAGCTGAAACACTTTATAGAGCAAAGGGAAACCACCTATTTTACATCCAGTAGTTCCACCAGCGCTGAAGGACCAAAACCTGAAGCAGGATTTCCCATGGTCAGATCCTCCCCACCTTCAGCCCACAAACAGGGCACACAAACCCACCTTATTAACTCCTACCACCATCAACATCTGTCTGCAGCTGGAGACCACAGTCAAGCCCTGCTCACCGGCTCTACACGAATTCTTAGGGTTTCTCTATGAACGCAGAACAAATGCATTAATTTGGATACATCAAAAGTTACATCAAATTTGAGGTCAGCCAATGTAAATCACGGGCCCCAATGCCCGAAGCCCCGGACGGCCACATTAGTATGTGTGTTAGGGGGAATGTACTGGGGACAGCTTTTCAACGTGTTTAAATGTGTTCTCATGGAATTTAACTGAGTGTTTAATTCCTTGATGAGAGAAATTAAGCTTCCAGATCAAAATCGACACTTTTAGAGCTGAAAAAAGAAAATATTGTTTTATCTTCTACTATAAAGCTCAAGCTCCTGCAGTATCAACGGCCTTTGCTTTTGTTTAGGGCTTTTCTTGTTGGTTTAGTTTTGAGTGTTGGTTTTTAAATATGTTTGCAAACATCAGTTTCAATGTGAAATCCACAGAGTCAATGAAAAATGTGTCAAAATACAGAATCAGAGAATGGTCTGGGTTGGAAGGGACCTTAAAGCTCATCTCATCCCATCCCCTGCCATGGGCAGGGACACCTTCCACTAGACCTAAGAGAATGGTCACATATCACCCACAACCCCTATATTTTTCCCATCACATGGATAACATCTCCTGGAAGGTGGTGAGGAGCAGGAAGGGCTGGAGAGGACCCATTTGCAGTGATCCAAGGTTAATTTCCAGTTAAAAGGAACTGGAGCTCTGGATACAACCCTAGGCACAAAGGATCCTGAGGAGCCCTAAGTCTGGCAGCCAAATGTAAATACTGAGGGAGTATCTTCAGCCCCTGCAGACTTTACACCTCTGAAATGTTCTACCACAAGTTCTCCATGGCCAAGAATCCCCATTTTTGGCCATAATGACACCTCACAACAACGTGTGGCCACAGAAATGATGTTGGAAGCTGTTGGTTGAAAACACAATGCACTAATTAAAGCCAAGGGTGATGGACATTTTTAAGCGGAGCAGAATTAGCGGCCTCCCAAGTTTTGATGTCTTTTACAGTCTGCAAAAATTATTTTCTTCAACTTTTTCTGCATGTTGTTTTTAAAGTTGTTTTACTGCATATAAAACCATCAGGCTCTGGAACCACACATGGGCTTTCTGCATAAAAAAATCACCTTATCTTTGTATAAGCAAACTATTTTAACTCCCCAGAGCTATTTAGGTAACCACTTGCTGTGACCTCTGAATTCTTATCCTGAATTATATTTTTATGTGCTATATAAAGGTACTGTTATGTTACTGTTTTGATTCCAGGTGCCAAAAAGGACAAGTTTATTGCCAACTGCTCACTCTGTGCCTTTTTTTTTTGTTTTGTTTTAAAGACTTAACTGACCCAGCAGTTGAATTTGTTTTTAATTTGCACCTGAACAGTTTATGAGGAAAATCACATCTACTATGAAGAAAAAAATAAACAAATCAGTAATATTTTGGGGAAAAATCAACAGCCAAAAGTGTCACCTTGCTTGCAGGACTGAAAGGCACTGTATTGGCACAAAAGTACTCTTCTTGGTGTCACATTTTGTTCTCCATCCCAAAAGTAGCAGTAAAACCATAATCATAAAAACTGATTTGGGTTGGAAGGGACCCCAAAGGCAAATAGTATTTGTACAGACAATGAAATGCTCCTTCAGTTACTCAAAGGGTCTTATAGCCCTTAAAGTGAATTTGTTCACAAGATCTACATGTCTGAAAGACAAATCACTGAAAGAGAGGGGGAAAAGGAAGGGATAAACATTTTAGATATAAGCAGCATCCAGGAAAGAGTTAGAAATTATTATTATTGTTTTTAATAATAATAATAATAATAATAATAATGATGATGATGATGATGGTGATGATGATGATGTCTTTAAAACACTTCAAATTACGTCTTTCCTAAAGGATTCACAAGTTGATGTGAATCACAAAATGATGTATGGAGATGGTTTTCCCTATACTCCTGAAACATATTAGGTTCTGATTTGATATTAGGAAGAAATTCCTTCCTGTGAGGGTGGTGAGGCCCTGGCCCAGGTTGCCCAGAGAAGCTGTGGCTGCCCCATCCCTGGAAGGGATCTGAGAGGGGGTAAGAGGAGAACTATGGTAGGAAAGGCATTAGCAGGTAAGGGATCAGCACTCAGGATGCTTGTGGTAGGTAAGAGTAAGCCAGATCACCACCCCTGACAGCTTCAACAGGGAGTATGTTATCCACCAGCTTTTCTCATCCATAATGAGAACTAATTTAAATAAAAGAAAAAGCACATATCCCAACCCATTAGTGAAGGGATACAGCAAGAACTGAAACCTATGTAATACTGCAGAAAATGTGCTTCCCACAGAAGTTCTATCATCAACATTTCTGAATAATTAATTGGAAATAAAAGCAGCTGGAAGGTTAGCATGCTTTAATGCTTTTTGAATGATTTTCAATATTCAATGACTTTCAGCATAACAGTGAGCGTGGAGTTGTGCATCACATCACACTCAGGTGACCGATGGAAAGACAGAGAAATGCAGGGAACAGTAAAACACAACCTCCTACATCAAAATAAAAATCAAACATACTTGTAGATGAAAACTAAATTTAATGTTTGCTCCTGAGAGATGGAAAAAGAACCCTGGGAAGGGCTATATTGCCTTGGATTGGTGGAATGAGATGCAAAATGCATATGAAAGATTTTCATTTGAGCTGATAAAACTGCATGCTTTGGAAACGCGGGGCTCTGCAACGAACAACACTGAGGTCTGGTGTCAATTTAAATGCACTGAACACCAGGAAAATGCCCCCAACTAAGGCTTCAAACTTGTACAGCACATTTCCACTCAACCCAACTAGATTGCCTGTCACATCTGACATGGCTTGTCAAAAGTTATCCTTCACTGCTCATGGGCAACATGGAGGGTCAAAAGACCAAATACAATGGTCCAACCCATCCCATTTTTTTTCCTTCAGAGCAGCAGATATTGAACTCGAAGATGACAAGACAGAGCAGGTTGAAGTGGCTGCCAGAGAAAGAGAAGCTGTCCAGAGCCGCTGATCTGAAGGAGAAAAACCAGCCGGTCTGTGCATGTCATGGCCGGGGCTCGGGCGCTGACAGTCTCACATAAAAGGCAGTGAAAAGCCGAGAAACTTGAAGTGGCCTTTGCAAACCATTTCAGCCGTTAAAAGGAAAGAGCTGGTCACCCGGTAATGTGAAACGCGCCGCGGCCGTGATTGAAGGGGGAAAGGACGTCCTGCCTCTCCTTAATCTGCAGCCACATCAACCAGAGGGGATTTTTCACTCTCTGGAAAAACCTGAATTTTAAGAAGTGGCTTTTTCGCTCAGAGCTTATTGTTATTTGAAAACAACCAACACCTTTCTAAAGCAGCTCAAAACGTTTATCTGCATTTTCGGTCGAGGCCTGTTTGTGCTGACAGAAGACATTAAGTGATAATTTATGGAAAAGCAACTTATTAACAGTTGTAAATACAGAAGGTGCCATAAGTGTCCTAGAATTAGTAATGTTACACCTGTGTGAAAGGCCAACTGCAGAGATTTTCCACAATATCACTAAAAAAGTTGTCACATGCTGCAAACATGTCAGTGCAACAAATTTTGGTACATTCATTTCCCTCTTTACCCCCCCACCGACATAGTGTGAACCCTCTCTACGGCTAATCATCTTGATCTTACTCAGAGTAGATTCAAAAGAATCCCAACTTGCTCCTGTTTTCTTTCTCCATAATAATTCAAGATTCACGTATGATTTCTCCACCCCCACAACAATGACGACAAAGCTGGTTAAGATCCTCAACCCCTGGAGTGCAGATTGGCAGCATACAGTGACAGACTGCCCTGAAGAGCAGCCATATCCAGGTACAGGTTAATACAAGGTATTTCCAACCTTAATCCCTCCTTTCTGATGTCACCTTTATGCTTTAATTGCCTCAAAAGCAACATCAACTTAAATTAATGAGAGAATCCGGAATTACCACCTCTGAGCAGATGCAGGAAGTTCATGTTTGCTGTTGGTGACAGAGCTGGTTGTAGACTACAGTGACATTTTTAATACTTGGGTGGCTAAAATATCAGTATTTGAATAGGAAATCTCGCATTTTACACCCTTCTGGAATTTAATGTTTTTCAATCTTTCTGGGCTGCATTCAGTTTTGCTGGATAACCTTTCCATCTAATCTACCAAGTGGCTCACTGAATTTTAGCATCTTATATGTATTCAAACACTTGTATTCAAATACATATTTTCTTTCACAGGTTTTTTATTTTTTTTTCTTTTTTGGTATTGGGAAAGGCCCTTCAGATCACTTAAATTCATATACACAAGGACCTGCCCGAGTAAGTTCAGAGGTGGGCCACAAAGATGGCAATTGTAATTGCCCCATTCGTCTGTGGAAGTGTCCAAGGCCAAACTGGATGGGGCTTGGAGCAACCTGGTCTAGTAGAAGGTGTCTCTGCCCATAGCAGGGGGTGGAACAAGATGATCTTTAAGGTCCCTTCCAACCCAAACTATTCTATGATATAACCATAGATAGGTATTTCACCTTGTTTGCCTAAACAATCCTCATGAACGAAAAAAGCAAATATTTCAGATGTTTTTAAGATCTTAACCTTCAGCTAAAGAGCCAGAAACCAAAAAATGAAAATCTAATTCTCTTGTCTCTGTTCCCATATTTTCCTTTTCAAACTGTTTCTCTCTCCCTTTTTCCTTTGTACCTGTCCCTGGGTTGTGGATGAGCACAGGGAAATGCCTGGCTCCTTCCCTTTTTCCCTGTAGCTGTCCCTGGGTTGGGGGATGAGGACAGGGAGATGCCCAGCCCCTGCCTGCCCCACCAGCTCTGTTTCCCTTCAATATCCCGACACTCTTGTTGTATTCATGAGCTGCAATTTAATTCAAGTGCACTCCAGTTCCAGCAAACACAGAGCGGCCGAGGGCCCGGTGTGCAGCTCCAGCTGAGGAGGGGATGGGTAAATATTACCGTGTGAGAGGATAACCTGCCCACACATACACCAGCCCAATTAGCCCAAGCAAGAAGAGCTTTTATTCCCCAAAGAGTCAGAGAAAGTCGGAGCAATGCTCTCCATCATCCAGCCTGAGATGAAGCCACAGCGTGGTCTGGTGCGGTCTATGCTGTGACATCAAGCGCTGAAGCTGCACCCACTGCCCCCAGTGAAAGGAAATTCGGAAGAGCAGATGATGCAGAAGGTTAAATCTTATTCTTGTAGGTTAAAAATGGTTCTCCATAGCACAGAAAAGGGAGAGCTTCACCTCTGGTGGCAGTGGAAGAAGCACCTTGACCTGGCATTACCTGAACATGACTGAAATCCACCATCAGAGGAGCGATGTAATGGTCTTTGCCTCTTCAAAAGGCACCAAGATTTTAACATAGAAAGTCTAAATATTTTTTTCTAGAGAAAAGAGGAATTTCAAACTTAAAAACAGTCACAAAAAGCATACTAATCTGATTAACAGACTTTCCTCAGAATATTATTATCAAATATAGCCCAACCAGTGAAAATCTGCAAGAATTCAAGGCATTTTGAGCATGCAAATGGTCAAACTAGTTACTGATGACTGACTCCATCCTTAAATTATTTGCCTTACTAAACAACTCTGATAATGCTTACTTTCAGAACTTCCTGAAAATAAAGAACACAAGGAAGCCCAAAGAGGAATGAGATGGCTGAAGGCACAACATCAAATTAGGAAAAGCATGAGTAGTCAAGAAACTAAGGGTTAAGGAAACCTTAATATGAAATTGGAAAGCACTGTACTCGATAAAGTTCCTTCTTTACATAGAAATAAATTTCCAATTGGGTGTATAATCTCATGTTGTAACACTTGGGGTTTTCACGGAATCACAGAACGGTTTGGGTTGGAAGGGACCTTAAAGATCACCAAGTTCCAACCCCCTGCCATGCTTTTCAAGGAAACATTGTAGTCCAAAGGCTTCCAAAACTAAAACTACATGGTTTAAGAGGAAGAGAACGCACACATTTATGGCGTGAACACTAAAAAGGCTCAGTGATTTCTGAACCAACAAAGGCTGCCTAAAATATGCGTTTCTTCACCTCCCCCGTGCCCTCCCACCCGAGCCCATGTCCGAGCACAGACCACCTCAGCAAGCACCATTCCCACCCGCTGCTCCAGGCTAAACACTCCCTGTGTATATAACTAGTAAATTCAACAGCCTCTTTAACATCCCACAACGAATTACTGACAAGTCATTTTTTTGCTCTGTATTGCAAGTCAATGTGGCAACCCTGTGGATTTTTTTTCCCTATTGCAAACATGCTCCGTGCCTCGGCTCCGAGCCGTTTGGATGCTGATACAAGATTCATAATGGCTGTCAGAATCTGCAATTTTTCCTTTTGTTTTATGAGGTCAGGCAATATTACCTGCACTGATGTATTCCATTTCCCCAGCTGAAAACCTTCTCATTTGAGCACGACAGGTTGAGGGAGTCATGATTTTGCAACCTACCATGTGAAACACAGCGCGAGGGGGCAGGTGCCTCACCCCACGTTCTCCTTTTGCTCTTGTCCACTGGCAACAGTAAATTAAACTGTCAAAAACGGAATTGTCCTGTCATCAACAAAGCTATAGCTTCACAAGTATTGCAACATCAGATATATTTCTAATTCTGCATTTCCCTGCACCTGTAATTTCATCAGGAACTCATGCTGGCCCATGGTGAGAAGCTGTCCAGGGGACACTGGTGGGTTCCTTGGGAGGCTTGACATGGCATTTCCAAGACAGAAATTAATGAACAATAGCAGCAATTTGTTACATATATATAAAAAAAAAGTGTTTGGCACAAGGCCCTGATCTCCCCCCTTGCTTCGGAGCCTGGAGAAGGGCCTGGATGGCAACGGGTTGGGACACAGGGCACAGGGAGCTGCAACACAGGACCAAAATTTAAACATAATTAAAAGCCTTAATTGCACAGATAAAGTGGACTTGCACTCAAAATTCATGTCTTTGCCTTTTGGCCACTTTGGAGTTTCAAAGCGCCTCAGAGAAGTTTCCTCTCCAATCAAACATGTTTTATTCCAGCACACATCGCTTCATGAACTGGTGGCAGAAACAAGAGTTTCTGGAGAGTAAATCCAGGTCACTTCATTTCAGATTTGGAACATTCAAACCAGTGTTTCCTACTGTCATGCAGTTCTCCAGGGGTCATTTTAAAGGAACATGATTCACCACAATCTTCATTCCAGGATTTAAAGGTAGTTTCAATTTTCACTTGAAGCTGATTACTACCTTTTTTTAACCTGCTTTAGGTCTCTTTGAATAAGTTTCTAACCTCACATGTTACACAGCAGTATAAACTGCCCAGATAACATGCATGTGTTGTAAAAAAAAATTAAAATACTGTCAAAGTTGAAGCTGACTTCTACCTTTTTTTAACCTACTTTAGGTCTGTTTGAATAAGTTGCTAACTCATGTGTTACACAGAACTACAAACTGCCCAGAAAATATCTATTTTTTTTCAAAAATAATTAAAATCTTGTCAAAGTATCATTCAAATGCATAAACTAAGCAGAATATCCAGCAGAAGGGTTATACAAATTACCATCATTAAAGTGAAAGGGAGCATCTCTCCCGATGTGCTGATAAACAAGAAAAAAAGGGCTTGTTGTTATTAATTCAA
>NW_021940541.1:1441200-1528717 GCF_001715985.3 Manacus vitellinus
GCAAGTCTTGAGCTATCACAGATTTGTGTGGCACTGAAGTGTCAGGGAGCCTTGGGCCCCAACAAGACTCCTTTCGAGAGCAAACACAATGGGAGGGGATGTTCTTCCTGCGGCCCCCAGAGATGGTTTGCTCTTATTTTAGACTACATTAATCCAAGCTGAAAAAATAAAAATAAGAAAGAAAAAAGAGAGAGAGAGAAAGGAAAACTCCCTTTTGCTCTTAAAAAAAGATGAGGAGCACGGTATTGTCTTGATAGGTCAGCAGGCACCAGAAAATCACATTACAACTCCATAATTTGGGGAAAATGGAGGGAAGCAAGGCTGAATTATATTTTTTTTCCTGAACTAGCAAACTAAATCAACCATCCAGGGAGTGAATCACAATTGTAAGGGCAAAAGAGGAGGGGAATGCAGAGCTGAAAGGCCTGGAGTGCCAGCACACAGGTTAATGGTTTCCCAGTGCCAGAGGGCAGGGATAGAGGGGATATTGGGAAGGAATTCTTGGCTGAGAGGGTGGGGAGGCCCTGGCACAGGTTGCCCAGAGAAGCTGTGGCTGTCCCATCCCTGGAAGTGTCCAAGGCCAGGTTGGACGGGGCTTGGAGCAACCTGGGCTAGTGGAAGGTGTCCCCGCCCAGGGCAGGGGGTGGGACTGGATGGGCTTTAGGGTCCCTTCCAACCCAAACCACTCCAGGATTTCCTGATTTTATGAAAAAATTTATTTCTAAACAAGGCACCTTTACACTGGACCAAAGAAGGGTTAACACGTCTCAAGCCCAACAGAAGAACTGGTATCTACAGACAAACCGTGGTGTTGGTACTATCTCTGTACCCTAAAATTACTTGCATTTCAATCCTTCCCACAAAGCTATGGCAGTGGCCACTGTTTTCCCAGAGGGAGAACAGCACCAGGACACTCTGGTGTCCCCCAGTCCAGCAGGATGATGCCACCCTGGCCGAGGAGGTGGCAGGAGAACCAGCCAGGCTGGGGAGAAGCAATGCAGATGTTCCCCTCATTTAGTTCATTATACCTCTAAATACATAAGCTAATTGCAGTAATATATAACTTTCAGATTGGTTCAACAAGTAGAAAAGGAGGCTCAGAAAACATCCATGTACCAGAATCCTTTGCATTTTCAGCCCAGAGACTGAAAGAGGCTTCGAGCTCAGGGTAGACACCAAATTCACCTGCAATAACAGAGAAGCTGTTTATCATTCTTTGCAGAATATTTCTTAGTGGCTCCCTGAACACCATGATGATCAACATGAGATGGTCTCACACAAATGGAGAGACTTTCTTGCTGCTCCCCAGCACAATTAAAATGCTCTTACTCTTACTTGTTAGTTATTTCTAATATTTTTGCAATTAAAATCTTATTTTTTCATTTAGAATTTTAATTAAACCTTTTCTTAATGGAGGGTTAGTAGAAGTTTACTGCAGCATCCCTTAAAACTTTAGGCCAACACAAGGGTTTAACTCTGCTGTGGTAGTAAATAAAGAGTATTACTGGGTGGATACTCAACTTCACACAAACCAAAGACACCTGAGAAACCAAACCTAAGACTGTTAAAGCTTTAAATATCAAAACTCTTCTTGTGACATTAAAGAAGTCACATGGCTTTTAATACTGATGATAAAGAAAGGCACCATATTTCTTTATGATGGGCTCAGTAATTCTACATGGAATACATTTCCAAAGCACTTCACTTTACGATGGCATTATATATTACTGATATTTGTGCACAGTAACTCCAGAAAGTAAACTAGTTACACACTGATGTAGGTGCTAATCTACCATAAAATATGCATTTCTAATTTTAAGCAGAGCTCCTCATGAACCTAAACACAAGATGCTTTAAGATACATTATCTAGACTCCAAGATACATTTCATAATTTGTAGGTGTTAAGTAATCGCTGGCACTACAATAAAATAAATTTTCTCCCACTGTCTCCCTTGATTTCCCCCCCTGTCATGCTTAAAACTTTTTAACTTTCTTACAGCAAGCTTAGCAGTTAGGAAATTAAATGCAAAATACAACTCTAGACTAGTCATAAAGTTGTATTTTTGGTTCAAATAGGTGTCACTTCCTGGGAAAAACAAAATCAAATCCAACTAACCTGCAGAAGATGCTAATCCAAGCAATTAAGTAAACGGAGAAAAATACAAGTCTGGAAAAAATTCCTCTGGAAAGTCTTCTCCCAGAGCTGCCTTGGACTTGGTGGTTGATTAATCTTGATACAGACCTTTAGTGATAGTTGACAACTTTCACCTGCATCACCTTTATTTGAGACTATGCAAGAATTACTTTGCACACAGCCTGTAGTCCAGCTCCATTCCCTCCCATATTGATGCCACCAGCAAATTTAGTAACTGTTCCAGCCCAAGCCATTTCCCCAGTCAGCACCAAGAACACCATCTGAGGAGGCCCAAAGTCTTGCTAAAGGTCAAAACATCTTCCTCTTCTCACTTATGCAAAAAGTAAATTGATAAAACCATAATTTGCCTGATCCTTACGGAATCATAAAATGGTTTGGCTTGGAAGAGACCTTCAAGACCATCTTATCCCACCCCCTGCTGTGGGCAGGGACACCTTCCACTAGACCAGGATTCTCCGAGCCCTGTCCAACCTGGCCTTGAACACCTCCCTTAATACCACCTAAGTACTTGCATTAAAAAAAAAACTAGAAGAAACCAAAGGAAACCCAAGTCCTACCATTTTCTGGACAAATTTTATCCTTTACCACAGCCCCTCTATTCATGGTAGAGGCTTTGTGCTCCTCCCCACGCAACCCGTGAACGTTCCAAAGTGTCTCCTGGTGTGACTACAAGTGCTTTAGCCAGTCCCTCAAGTATCCTCAGATTAAAATAATCAGGCCTTTTAAAAGAGGCAGGACTCTGTCAGTGGATCTCCTCGGCTGAGATCTCATCCATTTTCTCCTGGTATTAACTGTACGAACCATCTGCTCGCTTTGGATTTTTTTTTTTTTATTTTAATTGAAAACAAATGCAAAAAGTCATTGAACACTTCAGTCTCATTTGCTAATAGCTCCCTGCTTCCCTCAAGGAGCTCACCAAACACTTTCCTTGGTCTTCTTCTCATTCCTAATGTACTTATCCATCGATTTCTCTGTGTCTCTTGCTGCTTCCATCTGAATTTGCCCCTTGTTTCCTTATTTTGTCCCTTACATTGGCCTTATTCCTTTTGCAACCTTTCTTTTTTTGGAAGTGAGCTGCTCTTTTTCTCCTTTTCTTTTCTGGTGTTTAAGGTCTCTGAAGGACACACATGATGGAGCCATGTGGGTTTCCACTGATAATCTTCCTTTTCCATGAAATTCCCTCCACTTTGATCAGTGACAGAGCTTGGCAGTTCTGTCCTGAATTTCCCTCCTTTAAGAACTCAGTTACTACCCAGATTGTTACCCCCTGTTTTTTTGCACAGTTTAAATTTGCAGATTTTCCAATAAATTCTCTGATATTTCACTTGAGGCAATCAAGTAATGAATTAAAATTAATAACGTTTAAAAAAAAATCTAAGCGAACCCTGGTACAACCAGACCCATCACACTTTGTCAAGTGGGATACCCAGTTTTCCAAGTGACTATCTGAACTCCAAAGGAGGATCTATTTTTTTTTTCAGGGTTTTTTTTTTTTTTTTCAAGTTTCTCTTTTCCTCTTATCCCCTCTTTTATGTGAGTGGGATTAGGGCAAGAGGAAGGCAAAATAATTTGCTGAAACTATGAATGCTGAAAATTGCCACGTGAAAATAAACTTACAGGAAATAGCAACACTGAATCCACATTAACATTGGTTTTCTTTGGGAAAAATTTGCTTATATGTTACGGATTTCTGCACAATTATTTTCTGTTCAGAATAATTTCCTATAAAATCATAAAAATACATCCATGAAGCCACATGTAAGAAGAGCAATGGTGTACAAATACAACCTACCCCTGAGGGGGATTATAAGAGGATAAAGAGTTTATACAGACATCATTTGGGAGACCACCTTAATCTTGAGGGTTAGGGGACAATTAGGACATTTCTGAAGAATTTTCAACTCATTCTCTGTTGAACCTGATGAGTTTTCTACATCCCCTCATGGCTCCTGGGCAGGAAAAGCATTATTTGGGGATGTGGATGGCAGAAAGTGAGATCCCTCTTGAATAAATCTTCACAAAAATATAAATATCTGCATTTTTTAGACCTTTTTCTACCCTGGTTGTCTTACCACCACCAGTTTCACCCTTCAAGAATATCTTTGTTTGAGGATTTACAAATAGTTCAACCAGAGTCTTTAAATTTGGGCAAATTGTACTAATATATCTGAATGTGTATGGTAAATCTGATCCAAGGGTTAATCTATTTTACAAGGCCTAAAAAAAGATCAATTTGATCCTTAAAACAGCCACAGTAAAATTTAATGCTGTATTTCCAACTCTTATGGCAGTTAAAGGTTTTAGAAGTGAATTATTCAAGGTAATTCAGTGACACTGAACCCATTGAACTGCCCTGAAGTTCAAAATCCAAATTTTACTACTTTTCCTATGAAGACAGGAAAATATCAGAACTTTTTAATTTAAAAAATATGTTTTCTTACTTGACACTGGAACGGTGATGAGATGAACAGACCTGGAAAATGCAGCAATTTCTTTATGTGGTTTAAGTCTTTGTCCTCTCTTCCCAACACCCCAAAACCCAAAATGGACAGAGCAACCTGAAAGTCAGTGGGAAGCAGAAATCCCTCACACTGTAAAAAAAAACCCCCCAAAATTATATATGTGTACATATATATATATATATATATATATACACACACACATATATATAAAAATATAAATACATGGTAGGAAAGCAACTGTGGGATTTAAACCCTGGACTTTCTTAAAACCAAAGCAGCCTGGATATTATATCCAGCCCCCTTCTAACACACCAAGGAAGAGATGCTTGGTCTATTTGATTTATTAGGGCTTTACAAAGCGGGGTTTTTTTGACAGGAATTTTTTGCTGGGAATAACAACAGCGGGGTTTGGAGCAGGCTGTGAAGCAGAGGGTCCTTGGCCTCTCTGTTTACAGCTATGCTGCCACTTCTCATGTTGCCTGTGCAGGTCAGATGGGAATAGTCCAAAATGCACCAATACACATTTTTGTCTCCTCAGAACAGTGTTTTTCACACTATTACAGAGTATTCCAGGCTTTACACTTAGATTTTATTTTTCAGAGGTGCATAATTATAAAAGCTGCCTTCAGCCTCAGCTGCCCACACACAAGTGCACGTCCAGACACCTCAAAAAGCACTGAACCAAAGATGTTTGGCAGCTATTCCGCTCTATTTGTGACGAGGGGTTACAGCAGCACAGGATATGGAGCTTTCCAGCTCTGCATCTGTACACAGCCATTACAGAATTGGACAGAAAACCCTATTTCCCACTCCTGAAAGCCGGGTTTCCTGCTGGAGCCGAACACTCCACATTCCTCCCACTGACAAATATGATAAAATACATAAAAACAATAGAAATTGTTTATGCTTTTCCTTTGTCGCCACTACATTCCAATGTCATATCACCTTCCAATGTTTATCCATCTGAGGAAAATGGGAAGCTTGAAACGAATATTTTTTGGTGTCCAATAATGCTAATCTGACATTTCTATTATCTCTGATCAGCCCAAGTGATTTTGGGACAGAGCAGAATTTATACCAAGCTGCTTGCAAGAAAAGCAGCATTTCCTGTGATATTATTAACTATGATTTGCCCCAGAGTGACTGGAGTTGCCTCTTCAGATGCTGCCACCAGCCAGCAGAGCTGGGACAGACCTACAACACAGTACAGCTTTCTTTTTAAAAAAACTCCAACCATAACTCATTCTCTGATAGACCCTGAAGGTGGAAATCCCCTCCTTTCACCTCCACAGAATCGGTTCTTGCACTCCAGAGGTCAAAGTCAATCATACACTTCTAAAAGGAAATATTTTCTGACCATCTGAAGGGGAGTTTCTACCTGCAGAAAAGTTTTGGAGCCTCCTGCATCTTCTCATTGTTAGTGGAGCATCTATTTCAACCAAAAGAAACAAAGCCTAATTAAGGGATGACATTCATATTGCTGGATTTTATATGAAATAAACCACGTTCATAGAGTTGAATAACTTCTGCCACTAAAACAATTTTGGCCACAGAGATTTTAAGGTTATTAGTGCCCAATTTAAAGATCCAAGGGCTAAGAGAGTTTTGTTCTCTGGGGAAAGTCAAGCTTAAACTCAGCACCTCACAGAAGATGCAACAGAGCAACACCACAGGGAATTCAGCTGCCTCTTCAGAAATGTGGCCATTTAACTTAAAAAACAAATGTTTTGTTTCTATCAGATCTGAAATCACCTCAATCACTGGAGGAGATAAATCTCCTGCTACGCTGAGGTCTCACACGGCAGAAGAAGAAACTCAACCGCGAACTGCAGCGCACACAACCTGACTGGGTGCAAATGAAATCATCACTAATCGCAAAACTGTGGAATTAACTGAAAGGGAAATACAGGCTTTAGACATTCAGATGGGGTTGAACTATCAATCAGGCACTTGACAGAAAATTTTAGGTCTAAAATCCATGTGAATATCCCAAAATTGGCTATTTGGTATCACTGGAGTGTTATGGGAAACAGCTGAGGTCTGTGCTAAGGCAGAAGGTTCTTTGGTGGTTCCTCAGCCAAGGACAGAAAAATCCTCTTTGAATACTTGGTCAACAAGCCTCATGCTGGAGGATAAAGCCTCCAGTTATTTTTAGTCAATAAAAAGGAAAGAAAAATACCCAAGTGTGCCTGACAAGAAGGGACTGAAGTACCAGCGGATTTTGAAACGCTAAGACAGAAAGCTTCTTATTTCATTCAATTTGAGAGGTGAAGAGGGAACAGTGCCACAGTTTGGAGGCAAGAATAAAAATTCCATGAAATAGTCTCAGGAGACAACTGATAGCACTCATCCATAGTTGGTGACACTCTGACTCCTTCATGAAAAAGGCAATTTTGCTTCCCAGAAAAAATATTCTGGCACTGGGGATTCAAGAGGACAAGGCTCTCAAGGCGATTTCTGACTTTCTAACCCATATTAATATCTACAGTTATCAAATCCAGAACTTCAAACTGTGACTTTGTAACAAAGAGCATTCTCAAAAAAACCACAAAAAGCTCTCTTTTGTCATGTATTTACAGCTGGAGAAATCCCATCCACTCAGCCAATTCCTTACTAATAAAATCTGCTATTTTAATGCAGCTTAGGAGAAAAGACTTATCAGGAATGAAGTTGTATTACACATCTTAAACCTGTGGAGCATTTATTGAAAATAATTTAAAATAAGATTTTATAGAAAGAGTAATCACTTAAAAAATCTTATTTCAGCAGAGTGGGAAAAAAATTGACTAATTTTTAGTTTCCAACACAGTATCTGAATTCCTTTTTTATGGCATATTTTTGTTCATTTAACCAGGTGTTGTCTTTTTTACATATAAAATTGTTTGAGTTTGGGATCTGAAATACCTGAAATTCCATCTCCCCTTCTTAAAAAACAACCTTGAGGTGTCCTGTAATTAAAAAAACCCATTTCCCTAATGAATGAGTGAGAACAGAACACAGAGGAGATGCTTTGGAAAGGAGAAGTTGGTTTCTAAGAAAATTCACCGTATTAAGCAAAAATTATCCTTGGACAAGTTGCCTGAAAAGAAAATTTCCCTCTTGAAAAGAACCAGTTTTTCTGAAGATGTAGGACTTTGCTGGCTTATTTTCCTGCTATTGGAAAGAGCTGGAAAGAATTAAAGAAAACGAGGTGAACGTTTCTAGAAAGAATGGAACATGACTGGCAAAGGCAAACATTTAGTGTGGATTGAATTAATTTTGTATTGTAGCCTTTCACACTTGTGAGGAAATTAATTCTGGGAACTACAAGATGAGAAGCCACTGGCTTGTTTCCAGCACCTCCTCACAGTCATCTGCTTGAAAATCAGCTTCAAAATTGCATATTTATTTTGGATGAATTACCCATTCTGAGTGTTTTGAACAGCAAAGACAGAGAGTTAAAATATTTACATTAAAGACTAGACACCAGGAGAAGAACTGCTAATTGTTTGCATGCAAAATTATTGTTCCTAGAAAGAACAAACAGCAATAAAAAGGTGGTGGAGGGTTTGGAAATCAGTCAACCTTCAGTCTAAAGAAATGGTTGTACTTCTGAAACAAATTCTGGCCCACTCCCCGCCAATAAATTACTCTGAATTAGGTATTACAGAAGTTATTTCCCTTTGCAAACCAGCTCAGGACCAAGCAGCTGGTTCAGGTCACTGGCACAAAGCAACCGGTTTTGTGAAATGCACACAAATGTTTGTCTTAACTGTAACTGATCTCTAAACAGGAATAGGGGCTGATGATCTTAATGCCCACATCTTAAACAAATATCCATGCAGGACACACTAAATAAATGTTTTAATACATGAAAACCCTATATACAACACTCAACTCAACACCTACATGGAACACCCAACTCAATGTCACTCACGTCAAGTCTGCCTGGCCAAGGACGTGTCCCTGGTGAAAGAAAGGTTGGTGGTTTGAAGTAAATAAAATCTAATTCCTATCTCTACACAGAATCATAAAATCACAGCCTGGCTTGGGTTGGAAGGGACCTTCAGGACCATCCAGTTCCATCCCCTGCCATGGGCAGGGACACTTCCCACTATCCCAGGTTGCTCCAAGCCCTGTTCAACCCGGCCTTGGACACTCGCAGGGATGGGGCAGCCACAGTTTCTCTGGGCAACCTGTGCCAAGGGCCTCACCACCCTCACAGGGAACAATTCCTTCCCAATATCCAGTCTTATTCTACTCTCCTTCAGTTTAAGGTCATCCCCCTCCTCCAAAGTCCCTCTCCAGCCTTTTGTGAGCCCCCTTTATGTACTGGAAGGTTGTGATTGAGCACATCCTTAATCAAACACCACGACACACAAACGGTTAACAACCGCATCTCGGTTCTCCCATTCGATGCACTCCCTGCCGTGCTGAAATGTGAATTAAGCTGTTCAAATTTGAGGCCTCAGCCTGACATTTCCTCCTCACTCCCAGACCATCAAACTGCGGCTGCCGGGATGGAAGTTGTGTTTGTTCCCGACGCCGCGCTGGTGGAACGCTGGGGTTCAAGAACTTGTAATCTGCACCGTAACATTTTGCCTGCCTGGCAACAGCAACGATTTCTATTTGCATGGTAATGAGACATTTTATTTGACAAGGTGTTGAAGGAAAAGATGCAATAATTTTAACAGTTGGGTGTTACACTTTAAACCCATTCAACGAATCTGGGAAAAAAACATTGCTTCAATAGCCAACTTTATGGGAGCGGAGCATGGAGCAGGAAAAGGGACCAAAAACTAATGAAAAAGTAATCACAGCACCCACCTGTATTCACTGAAATACTAAACTACACATTACAAAGGGAAACTATTGTGCTCGGTTACTCTGGATCTGTATTCCATGAAGTCAGGAAGGCCCCAAAGACAGACTGATCAGGGACATGGACATGGCAAGATTTCCATCTCCCTTAATCCCAGACCAAAAGGAACTTGGACTCTACCTCTAACCAAGATCCCCAATCTTAACTTTAAATAATCTAATTAACCTGAAGTTTGCCATCTTCTCCCTTCTTTGCCCTACAAAAAGCAAAGTTTGCTTTATTTTAGAAAAACATCCTCATATTGAATCATCCATTTTGCTGAAAATCTGATTTTATCTCTGACCTCAGACATGCAGCTTGAATAATGAGATAGGCATGTGACCAGATGATAAACAGAGATCTTGTTTCCCCTGCAAGGAAGCACCAAGAAATTTAACTGAGGCCAGTGCAGCAGAGGTGTTTGGATGGGTTACAAAAATAAAAATCATGTGGTGTCTCCAACCAGTGACAGCATGGAAAAATGATCTGAAATGTTTCCTAGATTGCAATTTAAAATATAAATACAATTATCAGCTAATTAGATAAACTGTCTGTGTTTCAGTGACATCCCCCAAATTAATGGTACCATTGGTTTCCCATCAAAGTAGGTGGATGGTCAATCCCTGCATCCTGCTGTGGGGCTGGAATGGCTCCCTTGAGCTCAGCTCCAAGGGATGCCCATCGGATCAGATCTGAGGCAGGAGGGGTCACCAAGAAAAGTGAAGTCCCTGTTAGTGGAAATCCTCGGAAAGTCAATATTTTAATCCATGTTCTAGAAAAGCTAAGATGTGTAACAATAATGTAGTAACAAAGAAAGGGGATGGCTGTAAACTGAGAGAGGGCAGTGTTAGGTAGGATACTGGGAAGAAATTCTTCCCTGTGAGGATGGGGAGGCCCTTGCACAGGTTTCCCAGAAAAGCTGTGGTTGCCCATCCCTGGAAGCTCCTCTACCACTGAACTAATCTGAAAATTAAGTATTTCAGTATTTTTGTTGTAAAACTAATACTTCTCTCAGCAACAGCGAAGTTACCAAAGGCTGCTGCTTGTTCTCTCCTTGTCAGAGCAGCTGCTGAGCTACTGCCAGAACACCCACATTTCTCATAACCTACAGTTTAACTCATGCAACAGAAGCCAAAACCAGAGCTGCCAACCCTCATCTCATGTCTCAGTGTGGATCACAAAGCAGCAAACATTGCCTCAGCTTTCCCAATGAGCCATCTCTGCACAGCCAATGGGATTTTACTTTTTCTAAGGAAATTAGATGTATGTGCTTGGGTGAACTCTACAAGCAGTAATCAGCTTTGGAGATTCAAACCCCAATTCAAACCCAAAGAAATGAAAGAGATATTGTACCTGCTTACAAAACCAGACATACTTTGTGTCCTGCAGCATGGGCTTTGCTACTGAAAAATTCACAGTATTTCATTCAGCAAATGCTAGAATGGTTTGGGTTGGAAGGGACCTTAAAGCTCATCTCATTCCACCCCCTGTCATGGACAGGGACACCTTCCACTAGCCCAGGTCGCACCAAGCCCTGTCCAACCTGGCCTTAGACACTTCCAGGGATGGGGCAGCCACAGCTTCTTGGGGCAACCTTAGCCAGGGCCTCACCACCCTCACAGGGAACAATTTCTTCACAATATCCCACCTAATCCTGCCCTCTGGCAGTGGGAAGCCATTCCCCCTTTGTCCCATCCCTCCATGCCCTTGTAAACAGCTCTGGGGTTACTTTGCACCTGACCAAACAGTACACATCAATACCTGCCAAAATGCTACAAATTTTGCTATTTAGTGACAAAGTTCATGAATTTGTCTTGTTAAGTTTTCTTTTGCCTTTTACTCCATCAAAATCTTTCATTCTCAGAGTGAATCAAGGTCCCAGTGGCCCATCGTGGGAGGGAGAAGATGATGTGATTAGGGAAATTTAACAAAATAAGGCACCACTACGCCAGAGCCTGTATTTTCCTGTATCACAAGCGCTGTTATTTTGATTCATACATTTCAACTGAAGCAAACACCAAAAGCAATTTGTGTAATAATCCGACAGAAAGTTAAACAAGAGGAAGCAAACTGCAGGAAATTCATCACCGGAGAACATGATATCAAACACGCGCGTCCCGAGGAGGAACAGCAAGAGGTGAGGACAACAATGAAACAGCAAGAACACATCCAATGTGTACAAGAGGGAGAGCAGAGCGAGGGCAAGAAGCCAGACACATTACACATGACATAAGTAAATAAATCAAAGGAAGTGAGATTAAAACCTGAAATAACTGGAGGAGGGGGAGAGCTATAGCACCTGCATGGAGGTGTCCGCCCCATGGAGATTAATATCACACAGTCCATGAAAAGGCTGATTTGTAGTGGCTGAGCAGGGAAAGGGAGAGAAAGATTCACAGTTCAAAATCAGAGAGTTAAAAAAAATAACCAGTGTCACTATTGCCTGGCTTTCAAACTGCAGCAACCAGCTGGAAACACAACAGGATTGCTCAAAGTAGCTCATGCTAATTTGGATTTATTTACAATAAAATTATTTTAGTTTTGTTTTAAACTGTGGTTAAATAATGCAAATCTATAACTAAACAGTTTGAAAACTGATTTTTTTTCATACATATTTTAAAAAGTTTTAATTTAAAATTTGAAACTTAATTTTAACCTCTAGTGGAAAGTGTCCCTGCCCATGGCAGGGAAGAGGAACAAGATGAGCCATAAGGTTCCTTGCAACCCAAACCAGACTGGGATTCTATGATTCTATAATTCTTTTCTATCATGTTCCAGCTCCAGTTTTATTTTTTTCAAATCTTGTTGTAGACTTACCAAAAAAACAAACCAGCAAATCTTTAGTTTCACTGTGTTGTTTTATCTTATTTTTTATTCTGTACCCAGTAACCTGAAGCTCCATATAAATATCAACTGTTCTTCAGTGAGAATTCTGAGATGAATCAATATCACAAAGTTTCCAAATGTAAATCAAATTCACTTCAAGTGTCACAGCCTCACTCCAAAGAGGAATTTATAAGAAATAGTGCTTTCAAAAATATTTAAGGAAGGTTGTGATATTTTTCTATGTAATTCTGCCAGTTAATGTTCTGAGGTACAGGATAAAGATACAGGTGGGAGTGGTCACATTGCTCAACATTATTTGGAAGTTTCGGCCTTTTCATGATCAATTCTTTACAATTTACTTATAGCTGGGACCGTATAACTACAGTAAAGAAGAGGATATTGTAAAAGAGAAGAACTTACACATTTCCTACGGTTTGGAGCAGAGTCAAAGGCCAGCCCCATTTCTATGCACTAAGTGGAGGAGATTAATGAGAGCCAAATATTGAAGGATAATGCAAATAAAGACCATCAGAAAACACAGCCACAGACATAAAAGGTTACTCTGTAGTCTTAATTTTGGCTATTTAAAAGACACATTTAAAAAGTCAAGTGGCTGTGATGGGATCTCACCCTGGCATCATCACAGCAGCATCAAGGCAGCTCTTACATGGGTGGGTAAAAGTGCTGACCTTTAGGAATTTTGTATGAAACAAATTCCTTGCCACTAAAGTAACAGTTAAAACAGTCAAGAAAATAATCATATAGTAAAATCAAAAAACTGCCAATCCTCCTTTCCCTCAGGTTTTCCAACCACCTGCCAGCAAAGTGCATTAGAGGGGCTTTCCTTTTTTTAAATGTAAAAGCCCTGTGAGAAATAAATTAAATAAAATCAAAGCACCCTCCACATTTTCAGAGCATTTATTGATGATGGGATTTGCATGTTAAAAAGGGGCACAAGAGCTTCTGCCACCCCCTGGTCCCCTCTGTGTGTGAGGTGTTGGGGAGGAAGGTGAGTGCTCAGAGCAGCAGGTAAGAGCCAGAAGCTTAAATTGGAGACCACAAAATTACTGTGTGTCTTTGGAGTAATAATTTGTAGACTTCACAGAGAACCATGGAATATTATAAATGCTGTTGACCTAGAAGTAGTAATAGAGAATTCAGTATTCAGTACTGAAGAACAATTTAGAAGTGAATAAAGTCCAGCCTGCGACATGACTGCTGTGTGTTGACAGATGGCAGAGAAGCATCTTCTCCATTCTCTCTCATTAAAATAATTATGGCAATGTATGTTAGACTCTTTTCAAGCCTGGCACTTTCACAGCACATACAGGGGCATCATCGTTGCAGGGATAAGGTTAAATAATAATGGAAACACATTTCTGGCATGCAAAGGGCATTTGATATTAAACTTACCTGCTTCCAGAAATAACAGCAGGAAGAAATTTGTTACCTCGGAGTAAATGAAATTATTGCACTTATTCTAACAGGAGGTTAATTAGAGCTCTCTGCTAACTTGAGAAACATGTCCCAAAACCAGGTCAAGCCTTGGTTCGGCTGATGAGCCTCTGCCTTACGTAACTCTCCAGAACCAGCCCTGCTTCTTCCTTTTTTTACCTTTGCTGCCAATTGCTCCCTGTAAAACTGCAAATCAGATGCAGTCCAGTGTGAAACTTCTTCCCCAGCTGTCAAATAATAAACTCTGTGAAACTACAGAATGAAATTCAGGTTACTAGCAAAAAAAATATTCCAGGTTCAAGTGTCTTTCTTGCCCGGGCAGTGGATTTTGTGTATCTACTGCTCCAGCAGAACACCCAGGCAGACTGGGGGGGACTAGGGAGCCAAGTGTTAGCCCAGTTATCCCCTGTGCTGTTAATGACTCCAGTGGGTAGTTAGTGACATGAGATAATTACCACAGAACACAGCCCTGTAGGTCCATGTCCCCACCGAGCGTGGGACGCGAGCACTGCGTGATGTCACGGTGAGCAAAAATTACCCGGTGTCAGCACTAACACGGCGCCTTCCCCGCTGCTGTTCTCCCCAATATGATTCACTTTCATTATTTATGAGACTTGTCTCACTAACCCTCAGCAACGGTTCCAAATAATGATAGGAATCTGTCAGTGTAGGATTGTATTTCTCAAAACAATAACCACAGTTCCTGGAAATGTCAATATGTCAATTGAGGGTAACACATCTCTCAATAAACCAATATTTTGTAAAAACAAAACAAAATCTAAAGGAAAAAAAAAATCATGCACAGAAAACAGAAATTTGAGCTCCATGGAACTCGTTTCTTACAATGCCCAGCAGAAAAACTGCTCCCTCCTGCCAGATGGTGGAGACAGAAAGGCACATTTTTATTTTTGCCCAATTACAAACTGTGAAACACTCAATATTTTAGCTCTTAATATTCATGAAATGACACAAGGAAGGAAATGAGGGTCTTGGTAGAAGTCAAATAGCTCATGGTACAGCAGAACTCAAATTTACCAATACAATGTGCAGAAAACTGAACCAAGGTAAGTCAAGTCCTGAACAGTTCCATCCTGAACCTAAGGATTTCAAAATTTAGAGCCAATCAAATGAACTTCTGCATCACTTTTGAAATCAGCCTTTCACACACCTGTGTTTTAGCCCAAGCCAACAAGAATAAAGGTGAAGACCAAATCCCTGCTTTCAGTTCTAGAGAACTGTGTTAGCTTTGCATTTCCATCCAAACATCCATCCTCTCATCAAAGGTTTTCCAAAAGATTAGCTTGAGCCCAAAAGGAAACAGGTGAAGGGCTTTCTCAGACATATTGGGAGCTTTAACACACAGGTAGGAAAACCTGAAGGTATTTCAGGTGATGTTTAAATTATCAGAAATTCAGAGACCATTTGCCATTTCTGAAATCCCAGGATGTTGGGATTTCTAATACCAGAAGTAAAAGCATACCAAAATAAATAACAAAAGGAAAGCAAAAGAAAGTTCTACAAAACTGAAGATTTACAGAAAAATGCATTGATCTGTAGAGGAATGTTCTACTAAAAAGCAAAACTGTTCTAAAGCACAATACAAAGAATATTAAAAGCACTAAAATTTCTGTTCCCCACTGCAACACTCATATCCATGTGCTGGGAATAAGGAAAATACAGCCTATCTCTTTTGAAGAACATAAATTTATCACAACTGCAGTAAATCCCCACTCCTGACACAAACTACAAATAACTACACAGCCCACCCTAACAAATCATCTTGAATTTAATCTTTCCAAACCCAAAGACCATCCTATTTGGCTAATACAGTACATCTTTCTCTACCACTTGCATGGGACTTTGGTCTGGAGTGATCCATTTATTTCTGAGTCTTCTGGAAAATTCCAACTTGTTGAGCAAAGCTTATCAAAGTTGTGAGAGCTGATCTAAGAGAAAATTAAATAAACATGTTGGATTCACATGACACTACGTGCAGCATGTAATGTTAACCAACAGGAGGTAAAAGTGGTAATTAAACTGTTTATATCCTTCAAAATGTACAATCTGCAGTGATCAAGGAGTATGAATTAGGTAAGTAAACATAATGGAGCTTGGAATGACAGGCTGACACTACAGGAATGTCTGCAGGGAACGGTGGAGGGGAGTCAGGGATCTGCCAAAGCCACAGCAGAGCCTCTCAAAGGGAACAGCAGAAATCTCTGCCCTTGGGAAAATCAGAGACCAGGCTAAAGTGAGCAACAGAGGAGGTGAGAGGGGCTGTCTTCACCCCCACCAGTACAAGCCTCTGATCAGAAGGCAAGAGTAATAACTGTGTGGTTTCTCAGCAATCTTTACCATGCAGTCCTGAGAGCCATTGACATGAAGGATCTCCTTCAGAGGTAGCAAAAAAAATGACAAAGCATATAAATAGCAGAAGGTCATGGAGCTCGAGGAATTAAGGGCTATAAACAACCAGCATGAGGTGATGTGAGACACAAAACAACTGGAAGAGCTCAGCCACTCACTAGCACTGGTACTGTCTCACCACCAGCCACAAGTGTCAGAGGGCCTGAAAGCAGTAGGTGTCATCAAGCAGGGGAACAAAGATGATTTCTCACTCTATCATCCATTAAGAACAGGACAATGGGCTTCTGCTCTGTAAGGGACACTGCTGACCCAACTGGTTCAGACACAATCCTGACTCACTCCTTGTTGCTCACAGAATGCTAGAAAATAAATCATGGAATATCCTCTGTTAGAAGGGACCCACAAGGATGGAGCCCAGCTCCTGGCCCTGCACAGGACAACCCCAAAAATCACACCATGTGCCTGTGTTGTTTGCCTATTTCCCATTTTCTTTTCTGTTCTTCAGGTTTCTCTTCTGACCTCCTGTTGCTTCCTCTGATCAGAAGCAGTTAATAGAATTGTTAAGGTTGGAAAAGACCTTTATGATCATTGAGCCCAATCATCACCCAGCACCACCAGCATGTTCATCATTAAACCATGTCCTCAAGTGTCACATCCACATATGTTTTGAATATTTTCAGGGATTCCGGCTTTCCAGGAGAAAAAAATCTTTTCCCTAAAAAAGTGTCATCCTCGACAGTTCTGACTCTGGATGAACCTGAGTCCATCACACTTCCAGTGCTGGAAAAGTTTCACCTGCCCTCCTAACTTGTTCTGCTAAAATCTTATCTTCCATTTGTTCGTACATCTCAAATATTGACAAGACATTCCCTCACCACTCTAATCACCCTATCATCCCAAATATGTCTCCATTGCTTCTTCCAAAACCTTTACTGCACTCAACACTCCCATCACCTGTATTGTTCCCATTCTGTCCACCTCCTCTTCCCCTCATGGCCAATCCAACGCCCGCAACAACCAACTGCACCACTGCCTGTTCCTGCATTTGCCTGGAAGGGTCACTTCTGCAATAAGGGCACCCAGAACACCCAGACTTTTCCATGCTTTGGTGGGAAGCTCACCGATGGCCTGTTTTCAGGTGACCACACACCTTTGGTGGTTCTGTGGAAACCTCCTTTCAGTCCTGTCAGCGTAGCAAGTGAACTTTGTCTACATCATTCCAAAACGGCCCCATTTTGGTGCCAGCAAAGCGCAGTGGCCGAGAGACTGAACAAACTTTGCCGTTTGCTCCTCAACTTGCAGTTTGCAGCCTCATCGACAAGACTCCACAAGTGACAGGAGCTGTATTTATCACATAAACAAATAGGAAGCCCCGAATGAGAGGATTAATCTCCCTCCTGCACATATGCTCCCTTCCAGAGCCCTGTACGCACGCGGAGGAACATCGGCTGGCACACCTATCAATCCACAGCAAACTTATCATAAAGCAATCAGAGCTTAATTAAAGGCATAGAGAGGTCAATATGTTCATATGCAAGATGATTCAGTATGATGTCACTTGGGTACAATCAATTAAAACGCACAGGATATTTTTTAAATGGCAAAACCTGAGCAGGGAGCCTGTTGTCTACCCAAAGGTTTTGCTATGCTTTAAAAGCTTCATTTAAATATTTTTTCCCCTTATTTATATGCACAAAAGTAACGGTTATATCAGATATTCATAGGTGATTTAGATGATTGATACCAATTTCTCTTCATAATATGACCAGCAAATAAAAAACACAGCGGTTCCCATAGAAAAAAATAACGTGTGACAAGGTTTCCTAAAACATTTCTATTTTGGACCTCACAAGCTAAATTGCTTTTGCTGGCCCTTTCCACCTCTCAGCATGGTTGACAGACAAATTGATCGAAACATCGGAAAATAATATGCTTGCAAAATTTCTCTGGGTGAGTTTTCAGTCTTTTGAATTTTTCATACCAGAACAAAATGAAAGATTGCCTCCTTGATTTTTCCTCCATTATGCGTCCCCATCTTATGTACTACAGGAACATACAATACTTCAAATAGCAGCAATACATTGTAAACAAAATGTAGAACATTTTTCATAGAACACCCAAGCCGTGCGAAGTTAAAAGACTGGGTAGCAGGAATCTTTGCCCTGCAGATTATGTTGTTCAATTATAATGAATTCATACATTTGAAGTTGCCTTAGGGCCTCTCATTAGACTTAGGGGTGTTTATTACAGGAAATATTGCTTGTATCATTTAAGAAGCAAGAAGGCTGGATGATTTGATTAGAAACGTTGACAGTTGAGGTGTGTAAAAAATATGTCATTCACCCGCGTTTTCCCCCCACTTTAATATTAGGATCCTTCATTTTTTATGAATTCTTTAACCCTTTCCTCCCTTCCCAGCAGCCCACAGCACAGCCCATTCCTGGATCACCAATCCTTCACCAGGAGCTGCTGTTGTGACACCAGCCAATGTTTTCCACCTGGCAACAGGAGGAAACTGGAGCCATTTCCATCGTCATCCACATGCGCGGGCACAGCCCATCCTACTCCTGGCCTCCCAAGCCCCAGGCTCCAGCAGATCTGGGAAATGAACCTTCTTCACATGGAGCACACAGGATCTCGTACACTTCAACTGGCACCTCATGAAATTTAACTGGGTTATTTCCCTCCATGCTGCATAGGAAAGCCTGAGAAAGAGTTCGGCAGCTTTCGGGCCAAATTAAACAAGTCCCGAGGGAATAACAGGAATTAAAGCAGTCAGGAACGCTGGCAAAGTTTAAGGGGTTGATCGGAAACCTATGTGAAAAAATAAGTAAAAATAATTGTTTGCTCATTCTTTAATTATGTTTTTTGGTCATAAATATATGAAAATTTTCATTCTCTTGAAGGAGAACATACAACATATTTTTACCTAATATACTGTGCAAACTGACCTCTGAACAGGCTTTACATGATGTGTGATTCAGAGAAAAAGAACTATTTTTTGCACGAGCTCTTGTGACAACCACTAGTCTGAGTATTAACATCCCTAAGCTTGGTATTAGTAACTAGCAATAGTTCTTACAACAGCTTGAACTCACTAAGTGGTTACTACTATTTTAGCAACTGTTATTGTTATTATTTTGTTATTTTAGACTAGTAGTTATTATATTATAGTATACATATAGTATACTACATACAACTAGTAATTATGTTATTAATTTAGACTAATTTAGACCCTGAAAACAAGAGTATATAAAGTGTGCATATAAAATAATGTACCAAAAATCATTAATTATAGGGACTGATAACATAGGTTAAAACCTCAACTTCTGGGTCCACCTTTATCTCTACATATTTTATATAAATATATATTTATTATTATTTTTATATTTATCTATAAATATTATATATTTATTATCTATAGTTTGTCAAGCTCAAATTTGGTTTCCATTTTCCACATTAAGTTTAGCCAGAGAAATTTGAATTAAACACAGCTTTACTTTGAGAAATTTAAATAACTTATAATGTGTATTTGTGGAGCAATTGAAGCTCTTACAGATCCTTCAGACTTCGGATTTAATCACAGCACCATTAAAAGGAATAATAATTAAAAAAAGCTTACCAAGAGTGATGCAATTGCATTTTTATATTGTATTTATATGTATTTAAATGGCACAGAAATTACTGCAGTGGTTGGGATGTTCTTGTTGACAGAGAGTTAAAGATATATCAGTGGCGTTGAAAGTTAATTAGGCTAAAATATGTGATGTATAATAATAATAAACTTGGAAAAATTTCTGACATGACCAGTAACTGCTTTCCTCCTCCAAGGACCTGGTATTTGCCATTTCATCCTGTCTGCAAAATATCACAGAATGGTGGTAGTTTGCAGCCAAATTTCATTTTCCTACCACAAGTCAACACAAACTAGACTTGAAAACTCATTTCAGAAGTGATCTGCATTTTTTCTGTTTAACTTTTAGGTGCTTGCTAGACGCACATACAAATGACTTCCATTGAAATATATGTATTTTTAAAAGATATTTATATTTTTACTGCATTTATACCCTTAGCATCTAATATCCAAATAAAATGTAATCCCTTCTCTAAATGCCTGGGACAAAATTTCAATTTTTGATGATTGTTTTATATTCAGGTGTAGAACAGGGTCAGCAATTTGATTCCAAAGGGCAGGTCAGATGTGTTTAGGACTTGTACCCTCTGCATTAAGAGACTCCCTTCTCTCCCACAGGTCCAACAAGCACTTCCCAAGTTGCTAATCTGCATTTAAAGACCCTTCCACCTCTCAAACCACTTAACTAAATACTTGAAGGTGTTAAAAGCAAAAGCTGCCTCCTATCTTCCAATATCTAAAGAACTAACAGTGGTGTTCTTAACTTAGGAGCGACAAATACTAGAAAACCTCCACAATTTGGCTTCCATATCTCTGAATTGGTATTTCAGTGACAGATGTTTGTTGCGGCAAAAACCTCTGTCAGAACAAAATTAGGTGATCTATCATTTTAAGATATGGTCTTCATATACTGTTTACTCGAAGATATCACTTGCCTCAAGCCAATTTTGACCAAGAACATTTTGTGATATGGAAGTGATTTGTATATCATCATTTTTGTGATAAATGTAGCTCTTGAACACAAAATAACCCACTATTCCACAGTATTACAGTTAAAACTCCTTCCCCAGTAAATCTGTACTACTGCTTTTATTACTACAAAGATACTGTATCTCGACTTCAATGCATTTCCCATTTTTATTCACAGAATAGGGTTGCCTGGTTTCCTGGTTTTACATTAGGGAGGTGGACGTGTCCCCCTGTTTCATACCAGACATGCTCCTCTGGTTTTGGGGGGCACAGGAGAAGCAGAGACACCACAACACCTACTTTGGATTTATTTCAGCGAAGGGGGTGAGGGAAACACAAAGTGATGCAAAATGTCTTCCAAAACGACCGTGCTGAGAGGCAGGGACTGCCCTAGTTTTCCATGCACGTCCAAAATTAACCATTTAGTTCCACTAGCACTATTTTAGGTGTATCACCCCCACCTCCAATAGTCTGAAGCCTTCTGATTCATGGATGATCGGAATAAACCAGCCACCTCCACCTCACCCCCTCATGTTCAGAAGGGGAAGAAGGGGATGTAAAACCACCACAAAGGGCTGAGAATCACCATAAAACACACAGGTTGGACAAATCACAGGTGGAGGAGGATGAGACAAAAGAAGGACATTCCAAGAGTCTGAGTAAATATCACTTCACAGAATCACGGAATATCCTGAGCTGGAAGGGACCCACCAGGATCATCCAGTCCAACCCCAGCCCTGCACAGGACACCCCAACAATCCCACCCTGTCCCTAAGAGCATTATCCAAACGTTCCTTGAGCTCTGGCAGCCTTGGTGCTGTGCCCACTGCCCTGGAGAGCCTGTTCAGTGCCCAACCACCCTCTGGGGAAAGAACCTTTCCCTGAGATCCAACCTAAACCCACCTGGGCAAACCATCTTAAATGCGAAGGAATGCCCTGCAGGGATGCAGATGTGGGGGCTCTTCCACCACGCACAGCAAAAGGGATCAAGGTACTTCCAGACCAAGGGACTAAACTGGGCTTCATTGCTTTCCAAATGTCTCGAACCCCACCACTCCATGATCTGCCAGGCACTAATTCTGGAATAAAAACAGTGTTGAGGGGAAAGATTATCTAATCTTGTTACAGTGATAGGTGAACAGAGTGGGAAGCAAAAAAGTTGTACTGGGGGACAATGTGAAATAATCATCAGGCTCACAATGCTGGAGAGTAACATCACAGCTCAGAGCTTCAACACTAAAATAAAATGAATTTAAAAGGACCATGAGCACTATGGCCTTTCCCTCTGGGATTTAAAATAGCCCAGATCAGGGTGCACAGCTAAAAGCAGGACACTGAAGTCTATACATCCCATGTAAAAAGCTGTGTTTCAACAGGTGTTAATTTTACCACACGAGTTTGCAAACAAAATGTCTTTTATACTTGAATTGTGTGTACAGAACTTAGTCTGGTCCTGGCTTTAATCAACTGTCTTGGCTGGCAATATGAAGCATTTCCTTTGACAAAACTAAAATAAGTCCTGTTTTCCCTGATTCCCTGATTCATGTCTCACCTCATTCTCTGCCCCACCAAAAAGCAGTGGTGGCTGGGCTCAGGCAGTGCTGGGAATGTAGGAAAGGAGCTGAGCACGTAAAATTACTCTTCCCAAAAAGATGGGATTGGCAGTGGGAAATCCATGGGATCTTCCTGAGAGGCACTTATCACCAACAGCCACAAAAAACTGCCAAAAACGCAGGCCAAGTGATCAGACTTCGCCTATTTTTAGCATTAATTCCAGCACACAGATACAAGACTGACCCTGCATCCTTCTAAGAGCAGAAGTTTGAACACTCAGAATGCTTCACATTAAAAAGATAATGACAATTTTTTAGAGTTTGAGGGGAAAAATTGGCATCACAAGAGTATATATGCAAGTAGAGTCCTCACTTGACTTCAGCTTTGACGTCTTCCCCCACACAGGATTAGCAAACACACAGTGCAAAAGAATTCTTGTGATAGCATAATTTCAAGACTTGTGTCACGTGATCCAATTTTCCTTTCATTTTCAAAGTTTGAAGAAAAACTTGTGTATCACATCCTCTGATCTTTTCACTTGTTGAGATCAACATGCGCAAGTCCTCATGAAAGGGAAATTCTCCTTCGCAGTTGCTTCGTGGCTTAAACGGGAAAAATCACAGGTACAGAGCTATAAAATCTGCCCTGATGCGCAAAAATGACAGATTTCCAAAGTAAATACCAAGTGTGTTAAAGTCATGAAAGGAAATCTGAATCTTTCAACAGAGAAAAAGGTTGGAATTTTTACTTCTCAGGGAGTTTTGCCTGTGATTAGTTTGCATCTGTCACAACTGTCGAAACCAACAATTATTTCTATTTGTTTTTACATCAAAAAAACCAACCAAGACACCATGATTTGGCCTAGAGCAACATAACCACTGAGAGAATTTTTTTGCCAGGGTTCAATTTGCATGATAAACTGTTGTTAACAGATACCATCTGTTTTTAAATTTAGTAAAAGGGTCCATATTATACAGCTCATTACAAATATTACTAAGTCTTAGACAACGACTCTTGTAAAGTGTGTGTTGGAGCTAATGAAGTAGAAAGCTTAAACAACAAATCATTTACAAGTTTTTTGTACAGTATTTCTAATGGAGGGAGTTGATAATCAAAGGAAAATGTAATCACTTATGTTAAGCAATCCATGGACTTAGTCAATGTAGCACAAACAGCCATTATGCAAAATTATGACATTAAAGGGAAAAAGACTATTGCAGACTTTGCATTTTACAGTGGATGCTACACAGACTAATAACTTGGAGAGAATTAAACAGGTGAGGCCCCCTCGCTTCCAAAATAGCATTTTTCCATCAAATATCACCAAGATATTCAACCTGGCCTGAGATTTGCTGCCCTGAATTAGACCTGACACCAGTAACAAAGGGGATTCTGTAATGGACATGGGCTCTCACAATACAGTGCATTAATGGGCATCATGGTGAACATAATCTGTCAGGAACAGTCACAATAAAGATGTTCTCCTGATTAATGTTCTACTAGGCCTGTGCTTAATAATTTATATAATTTGTATTAACTTTCAAATTGCCATCACTGTGGTGGACAAGGAAAAACACACAAACAATTCAATATAATAATTTTACCTAGGAAAACATTTTTTGTGGCAATTAAAACTGGTGGGTTCATAGAGGAGTAATCATTTAAGATTTACAGAGATGAATTACTGTGAAGCAAAGCTGTGCATTTAAACAACATAAGAAAATACTCCTAAGAGGTCATAAATACTTTATAAATTACATTAATACTGGTGTTTGGTATTACTTCATTTATATTCTTACAAACTGTGTTTTTAAATATTACTCCCATAACAATGTATGTTTCTATAAAATTAACAAACTTTTAAAATCCTGACAGTCTGCCTTATAAAAGTGTCTCCATTAATTTTTCTGTACTTTGAAGAGAGAAATAGTAATGTTACAGTAGTAAAAAATGGTCATTCTGCATTCATTCTCCTAATCCTTGTTTTTACACAAGGAATTCAGCACATGGCACAGTGAGGATGTGGGTATTGGTCAAGAATATCCTATGCTATCCTATCAGGATGATTAATGAAGGCACCTTTTTCACAGAATGTCAGACTCTGCCTTTTTAACAACTGACCTTTCATAGAATACTACTGAACTCATAATTCCACTTTTGTTCAGTTTCTTATTAGTGGAGTTAAAATTAATACTTATGGGAATGATGGCTAAGGTGATGCACAGTAAATCTTAGAGCACATCAACCTTCTGCACCGACTACCAAAGGAATAGCACCTGCATTTGTCTAGTTCAATAGCATAAGTATTCTACTAAAACTCTGTGTCCTTTTAAAAGACAAATTAGGTCAGTATTCAACCCTCTTTCAAGCACAAAGCTCTACATATGGAGAGAGACCTGTAAAGTTCAGATATCCCTGTGAAATAGTTAATACTGTACACAGAGGGAGTTTTCATCCTGTTCCACTGCCTGAAACTTCCAAGATGACATGGACATTTCTGGAAGACATTTAAGCCACCCAGCCTAGTAGCTACAGTCACTCATTCCCAGTATGGCCACACACATCTCCCTGCTCTAAAAGACACATCTTCCACCTGGGAGTAAAAGTCCTGTGCTGTGCCACCACCAGGATTTTGAGGAAACAACTGATGCCATGAAGATAACCCTGGTTTTAAACCAATACACTGAAAAATAGCCTGAGATGAACAAAAGACCCCTGTTTCACTGAGGTGTTTAACACCCTGGTCTCAGAGAAGGGAACCACGGTGTAACAAAACAGTAACTATTAATTTGCTACCACTCCAGAACACAAAAAATTCATGCTGATTGAGTAACTTACCAGATGCCACATGAATATCACACAACCGAGTCCTGTTGTGACATGCCACCCCCTGCAGAGGACAGGACACCTGCAGAACACCCCATTTCTCCCAGGATTGCCATCACTTGCCACCAGCCTTCCCAGCTCCATCACAAACAGCTACATGAGTCAGGGCTCGTTTTCGACTCACCACGACAGACCACTGCTGTCACCTGCTCTTTCCCTTCCATGTCCCACCACTTCTCTCCCTGGAAGTCAATGCCTTATTGCAGCTCCCCTACAGTTTCCTCCTGATCTCCTCCATCCAGATGAAGACAACAGATGATCAATGAGGGCTGACTACATCTCCAGGTTACTGCTACTGACACACCAAAAGACAGGGATGGTCACACTGTTCCAATGAAGCTGGAAATTCCACACAGATCAGAACAGGTCCAATATCAGGTACCACAGAAGTGCCAGCTGGACTAGGATTGTCCTGCCCAGGGAGACGTGATGAAGCTGCTTCATTTCTGAGGGCTCCCGTGCCATTCCAGCACCACACTCTGCTCCTCGGCACAGCTGAACCACGGGTGCTGCTAAGAGGTGACTTACATGGTTCTAAAGTAGGAGGGTCAGTTTAGATTGGATATTGGGAAGAAATTCTTCCCTATGAGGGTAGCGAGGCCCTGGCACAGGTTGCCCAGAGAAACTGTGGCTGCCCCATCCTTGGAAGTGTCTAGATGGGGCTTGGAGCAACCGGGGACAGTGGAAGGTGTCCCTGCCCATGGCAGGGGGTGGAACGAGGTGGTCTTTTAATGTCCCTTTCAAACCAGTCTGTGATTCTGATTCTAAGATGCCTGAGCAAAAGCACCTCATATCAAATATGCTTAGTTACAGGAGGAGAACATTAAAAAAGCGCATGAGATTAAATATGCAGTAAGGACATTCATTAACACAACTGGCTATATTTTTATGCCTTTTTAAAACACTGCCATCAACTCTTTTTCCTCCATTTTATACATTAACATTCCTAAACCCCAACGCCAGAAGCTCTAGATAGTTTTCTATCCTTGAAGGTATTTTAAGATGATAAAGATGTGAAACTTTTTATTGGTACATGAAGATCAAAATACACGCTCCAGCTGATGTCAAACACTTAAGACCTCACACAACTGGCAGCAATTCTGTTGTAAAACATGCAATAACACCAGCAAACGGCAACTTAATTTTTCTCCATGCGTTCATTCGTATTCATGTGGATTCCATTCACATCCATTATGAGGGAAGGCAGCTGCATTATGGCCAAATATTGTGTCTTGCAAACAGAACAGCATTTGCTGCTTCAGCCCTTGCAAATCAAAGAGGGTTTCACTCTAAATGAGGTTTTCTGGAACAAAGCTAGAGGACACTGGGATGGACTTCAACCTCCCCTTAGAGCTCAGTGTTTTTTGTAAAGTCAACTGAGGTGTAATTTAACTGTTCCATAACTGGAGATCTCCAGCCACGCTTTGCACTAATACCTATGGCTTGAAAAATAAAAACCACAAAAAATCAATTAATTTTTTTTCCTGGAATCAATTTTACTCCCACACCAAAAGAAAAAATATTCCCTTGCTCTTTCAGCTTTCAGAAATGCCTTTGCACCAGGGAAGGATGGATGTCTTCCCTGGGCAACAAAAGCATTTTACAGCTTTATCACGGTTGGAACAATCAGAAGTTCCAAAAGAATCGTAGGAAAAATGTAGTGAAATACTGAGTCATGTTCACTCAAGATGGGAAGTCAGGACTTAATAGGACTCCCAGTTTAGAAGTGCTGGATGAATAAAAAGGTATTTCTCAATTAATGCTCACAGATGTGTCTCCTGCAGCCCAAAACAAAGCAGACCTTCCAATTCTGCAAGTGCTGCTCTGACAGAGCCTGCAGTTGTGTGAGTGAGAGTTACCTTGGTCATAAATTATCCTAATTACTATGGAATTTTGATAACAAGGTGATAGACCTGAAAGACAAGGGTGGAGTGAAGATTAAGTTATAATGTGGATTGAGACAAAGCAAAAGGTAGTACAAAGAAGTGGCAGAATTGGTAGGATTTAGTTCATTGTTTCAGCTAGGTTAATATTTAATAATTAGTAAATAAGTGTTCATTCTGATGGTTCTTTTAAAGATTTCAATAAAACTAAGAATAAAAATAAGAATTAAGATGCAGTCAGCTTTTTGAATGAATATCAATAAGCAAAACAATATAATTCATAAATCTCTTCAGTGATTCAAAGGCTAAACCTCAAAGCAGTCCTCTACTGCCACTCACATAGAAATTACAAAACATCCAAGAACAACAAAACCCAACAAACTTTTAGCCCTAAAAATCATTAAAAATGACTGCTTTAATAGTGCAAATTTTTACTGTACATGCAATTTTGTAGCCTATAAAGAGTTTAATATTCTAGAAGCTCAGAGTCTGCACAACACTATCAGCAAGTACAAAGTGTTAGCAAGAATGTGTATTTTTATTTTTCTTCAAGTTCATTATATTTGGGGGTTGTTTTTTGGCCACTTGGCTTCTTTTTATTGTGATTTATCATTACTTCAGACAAAAGATTCTTTGTTCCTTTTCAAATTACCTGCACACCCTGGATATCATACCTATCACGAGTGGTTTTTTGTTCCTGTCTGGGTTTGTTATTGCTGTGAGTTCTATGAAAAGGAGTTTCAAGACGTATTTCCCAGAACAGACAGGAAGCAGGACATGCTATCACAACCCTGAGGATATCCTCTGTTTCACACTGAGACATAAATCTCAAAGCCCACAGGACATCTGCATAAATGAAGAGCATCTGGACAACCTCAGAGCCACAAGCAATATTGCCCAGCATGTAGAGAACTTCTGACCTACAGGAGATGAGAGCTGATCCCCACCATGACCAACAGAAATCACAACCAATGCTGGAGTGGAGTGAAATGGGATCTGGTTTAACACACACGTTCACAACCAGAGCAGCAAAGGCAGAGAAACCTCCCAAAATGTGCAAGAAACCAGTAAAATCCCCCAAAAGACATGTCCACCTTGATTCACTGTCCTTGCCACCATCAGCAGAAGAAATCAAAGAAAATTTGACTGATTTTCAAAGAATTCAAGTACAGTCAATACAATCTAAAGTGCAACTCCAAAACCAGGTAAGTGATGACTTCAGAATTTCAGAAGTCTAAACAGGAGACAATTTCTATATTCTCCAGGAGTCCACGTCAGCATTTAAAATGAGAACAAACTCCTTCCAGAGGTGAAGAACATTCATGAGCTGTGAAGAATGACTACTTCCAAATTATTGAGGTATTACAGCTCAAATTGCCTTAATACGAGCTGATTTATATTTATGGCCAAGTTTCATACAGTGTTTAAACTTTGAACAACTCCTCCCCCAAGTCAGACTGTTGAACTTGAAGAGTTTAAAAAATAGGTCAGGAAATATTCTCCATCCTCCTTTGCCATTATATCAAGCACCAGGATGTTCAGGGCAGTTATTCCGCTAAAAGTTGTATTTTGGTAGCACAGCTGTATTTTATATCATAAAACAGATAATCATAATATAATCAAAGAATCATGGAATCATTAAGATTGGAAAAGACCTCTGAGATCATCAATTCCAACCATGTTCACCACTAAACCATGTCCTCCAGTGCCACATTCACACATTTTTTGAACCCTTCCAGAGATGGTGATTCCATAACCTCACAGAGCATCACAGGAGCTCTGGGTCTAGTGAAACAGCCCTCAAAAACTTGGTGTCCTTCCACAACGCTTTGTACACATCAGAGCAGCTTTGATCTGATGGCCACGAGAATTCCTCAGGAGTTTTTTATGTTTGGCATGGACTGACCCACCCAGGAACCACCACTCCTCCAGGGAGAGTTATCCCCTTGGGCAGCAACCTGTGATACAACCCTGACTTAACTTTTAGGACCAATTTAGACATTTCATACTGAAAGAGGAAGGATTACAAGAGCATCTGTCTTACAGGGAACTTTCAAGGCTTTTCAGTGACTTCAATGCCTAAAATAATAAAAAGTTGAAATATCGGCTTATTGCCCAGACTCTGTGAGAAAAACAATCTGTGGATCCTAAACTTTTATAAAGTAGGCAGCCTACCAGCTTGGTCCTGCATATGTGCTGAGAAACATATCTAGTGTAGGTCCAAGAATGGGGGAAAATTAGTATTTTTGAACATTTTCCTTCAATTTTGGAGAGACTTTCCATCAGGAGTAGAAAGTGGTCAGGTTTTCTGTAGCTAAAACTATATTAGTAAGCACTGGACACTATTTCTGACAACAGGAACAAACTTGGCAGTGCCTGCCCAGCATCTCCAGGATAAGATCTGTGTGTGTGTGTGTATTTTAAATCAGCACCTGCACCCCAGCACCTATGAAACAATAAACTCCCCCACCCTCCTGGGCCACATGACACTGATGGAGCATCGCCAGGAGCAGGATACACAGAGAGACTGTTCATCATCATCATCTGAACACAAGCAAAACCCAACTGTGGACTGACAAAACCAAGGGGATGTGCATCAATAAAGCAGAGGAAAAACAAATGACGGGAAAACAACTGACTGGGAACCTAAAGGACAAAGTTTCTCACTTAATCTCGTTATTTCTTTCTCTGAACTAGCCCAGGAAGAAGAAAAGTCCTCTGCAGAATTCCTGTTTCACACCAGACATCCTGACATCATGTCTAAATCTACATCATAATAATAATAGGAAAATAAAATACAATTTAAAAATCTCTTAGTACAAATGACAATTTACATAGCAGCAGCCTACAACAGTGAGCCTCTCAAAGGTCAGAATTAATTAAAGAAATTGATAGCTGCTCAAAATCATCTAATCAGCTAATTTGATTAGCTGATCACTACATTTATTCAGAAATTGAGAAGCCATCAAAAAGTTTTTATCACCAGCAAGTGCTCATTTTAATAAGCAATGAGGTAATTATGAGTATTTATCACTTGAAGGATTTATGTGCACTAAACAACCTTAAATTCTTCAAAAGCCAATAGGAACTTATTTCTGTTTAACAAGAACTGGGGAGAGTGAGCAAAGATGGGCTCATGGAATCAATCTATGAGATGTCCGCCCTTGGAATCATTCTCATTTAATCCTTTAGTGAATCAGTGTTTTAAGAAATTTGGGAAACTTAGATTTATTGGTAACACCAATGAAACCACCCTGACACTGAATAGATAGAACAGCTCCCAGTTTTCCAGGTGAAGAGATGACAACCCTCCATGCCAGGGTGAGGTACCTCACACCACCGCCAGGAGACCTGATCAGAATTTCAACATTCTGAGGCAAAATGAGAGTAAGATGAGATGTGATATGGAAACCACTCTAAATATTTAATATGATCAGCAACTCACAATTATTTCTTAAGTGTCTTTTTCCCCAATAACTTTTTCCACTGCATGATCTCGGGGAGAAGATAACATGAGATGCTGCTTTTGAATAAGTTATACATTTCCCTTGCTTTACTTGAACCTCACAATGCCACCACTATTAATATTTTTCCTCCACAAAACAGCACTAGCCTTCCAAAGAAAAAGTCCTTGACCAAAATATCAGAGGATATTAAACTGAGAAGTGATCTACTGATGCAAATCATTAAATCTATTTGCATTTGCTTACTGAACCCTAACACAGAAATTAAACTACATAGTGTGGGAAAAGAGCTGGTTTTGCATGGTTAAAAGGAGACATCTTGGAAGATCCGAGCTCTATGTCATTAATTTTCCTTCTTCCCCTCATTAACAAGTAAAATGTTTTCACTGCTTGAAAAGTTTTAATAAATAGGAAAAAGCAGGGCAGCTGACATAAGTTTTTAATGTAATATACAAGAGCTTTTAATATTTTTACATATATTAATGTAAAAGCTAAAAATAAATGTTAAAAGGTTACATTTGTGAAGAAAGAAAAATGGCATTTACAGTTACAGGGTAAGGTTTTAGAATTTAACTCCTTCTCTCCTGGCATGCGGTTCTGAGGAGCATTTGCCATTTCCCTGAAAACTGCTGGAATTGCAGAGATGAGCCATAGCAGAAGTGCCTGGGGGCTAAGGACACATATTCCCTCCCAGCTCTGCGCTCCAGGATGATTTACTAGGCTTTGTCCTACCGAGTCTTAAATTCTTTTTATAGAAGGAATTAAGGGAGGCATGTTAAGAACAACTATAATTAGCACAGGCACTGGCAGTGTGTGATCCTTGAGTTTCACTGAAATGCAGGAGCCAAAGAGGCCAACAAAGACCAGGTACTGGAGCTGCCAGTTCAGATGGAGCTGGGAAAAGCCACTCAACACCAAAACGCCAGTGGCACCCTGGGCTGCAGCGCAAGGAGTGGGTGAGGCAGGGGATTCTCCCCCTCTGCTCTGCCCTTGAGAGACTTCACCTGGAGAACTGTGTCCAGGTCTGGGGTCCAACATCAGAAGGATGTGGAGCTGCTGGAGCACGTCTAGAGGAGGTCACAGAGGTGCCTCAAGAGCTGGAACCCCTCTGCTCTGGAGCCAGGCTGGGAGAGCTGGGGGTGTTCACCTGGGGAAGAGAAGGCTCTGGGGAAACCTGAGAGCCCCTTCCAGTGCCTAAAGGGGCTCCAAGAGAGCTGGAGAGAGACATGGGATAAGGGATGGAGGGACAGGACAAGGGGGAATGGCTTCCCATTGCCAGAGGGCAGGGAGAGATGGGATACTGGGAAGGAATTCTTGGCTGTGAGGGTAGGGAGGCCCTGACCCAGAGAAGCTGTGACTGCCCCATCCCTGGAAGTGTCCAAGGCCAGGCTGGATGGGGCTAGGAACAACCTGGGCTAGTGGAGATCTTGCTCCCCATTGCAGAGGGGTGGAACCAGGTAACCTTTAAGGTCCCTTCAACCCAAATAATTCCATGACTCCATAAACCTCTGCAAACCTGGTATTCCTCAAGCCCTCAATGTTGCTCTGATCACAGCATTTTCATAGTCAAGGCTCTCCAGGCTGATATTACAGACATTTTTCAGCAAACCACTTTGTGCAATTCAATTCTGTCCCTCAAGGAGAGCTGCAGGAAGGTTCCTGTGATCCAGGTGGGTGTCCCTGCTCACAGCCCACCATCTAATCCCAAAACACCTCTGTGGCTTTAAATTATTCTCAGCGTTATCTATGCATTTTAATTTTTTTCAAGGACCACAAAAGCCAGGAAAGAAACCCAAGATGAAGAGTTGCAATATTTAAGAATACCCACTAATTCTGGGACATAATAGAAACATAATCCATGTCATTATGCAGCCCATTTTCCCATCCTTATAGCCAGGATTTGCAATGGAAAAATGCTCCACTGCATTAATCTACCTCTGGCATGAGAAGTGGAAGGGTTCCACTCATGGCCTGAATTATAGGAGAGTTAGTAAAGATACACCAGGCACAGTATCTGTGGCACAGAACAGGGCAGGGCATCAGGAAAGGATTTATTTTCTGAGTAATTTCTTGAAAAGCTGATGCTGCATAGACAAATTCTCACACTCCTCTTAGGTGAAGTCATTTTTCAGCACTATTACAACTCTACATCTTCTGCAGTAGGAAAAAAAAAATCATATTTGTGGTATTTTCAAGTGGGTGTCTGCACAAGTTATATTATCTAATACAGTTTGTTGTTATTTTTGCCATTTTAAAATATCAGCACTGTAAAACGTGATCACTGGGTTGTTATAACATGTCTTGCTTTAGGACTCTTGGCCAACGATGGAGGTTTACAAACACACACCAGTCGAGCAGCAAAGCTTTGTGTTCTCCTACACACTGAAATGGGGCTTTTAGTGCTCTGACATGGCATTGTCCCCATTAACATTCAGGGTTTGAAAACCTGAGATTAATGCCATGAATAACTGCCCAGTAGAAATGGAATGGTTTGGGTTGGAAGGCACCTTAAAGCCCATCCAGTTCCACCCCGTGCCACAGGCAGGGACACCTTCCACTAGCCCAGGTTGCTCCAAGCCCTGTCCAACCTGGCCTGGGACACTTCCAGGGATCCAAGCGCAGCCACAGCTTCTCTGGGCAACCTGTGCCAGGGCCCCACCACCCTCAGAGCCAAGAATTCCTTCCCAATATCCCATCTAACCCTGCCCTTTTACAGTCTGAAGCCATTCCCCCCTGTTCTGTCATTCCAAGCCCTTGTCCAAGTCTCTTCCCATGTCTCTTGCAGGCTCCCTTCGGGTACTGGAAGGCCACAATTTGGTCACCCTCTTCTCCAGGCTGAACAATCCCACTTCTCTCAGACTTTCCTCCATGCCTCTGATCATCCTGGTGCCTCCTCTGGACTCTCCAACAGCTCCATGTCCTTCCTGTGCTGGGCTCCAGAGCTGGAGGCAGCTCTGCAGGTGGGGTCTCATCTGAGTGAGGCAGAGGGACAGAATCCCCCCTCCCCTGCTGCCCACGCTGTGGGATCAGCCCAGGGCACTCCTCATCCACCGAATCCAGCCTTCATCCACTAAAAAAATCTGGATTTTTATTTTATTTTATTTTTACACAAAGCCCTCAAAAGTTTCTCTGTCAAGATTTCAGGACAAAACCACAACTGAAGACTTGCAAAACCCACTCCTATTTGAGTGTTGCAATACTGCCTTTGACAGAGAACAGAAGTGCAGCAGTGCTGTCAGGAAAAATAACCCAGTCAAAATCTAGTATTGATTACAGTGGAGTTGCTCAAGATTCACTTCAGTTTAAGTGAGAGAGAATGTGGGTTTTATTAATCATGCAGAATTAGATTCACCACCCACACCTGACAGAAAAACTTCTCCTGCAAACCATTTCTAAAACCATGTGAAACCACGTATTTGGCCTGTACTACATGTAAGGCTTTGCCAAAGTCTAAATTCTAAAAACACACAGGAAGTTATTTTGTTTAAGTTTTCTGAAACACCATTTCCAATAAAAAGTTTTCTTAGCTTGATGCAGCATAAACAATCTGTAGCATCTCCACAAGAAACTATGAAAAACCCTAGCCCAGTTTATTTTTAATAAAAGGAGGACTATGCTATATAATAACTCTTCCTGCCACATTCACTGAATCTGCTGAAATAAAGATTGATGCCTGGATATTTGTAGAGACTTCTACCAGAGAAGGTAATATTTCTTTTTTCCTTTCTTTTCTTTTTTTTTTTTAAATATACTTTCCTGTTATTTTGAAGTAATTTGAAATAACAAGCATCATCTCTCTATTACCCAGGAATCTGCATGTTTTCTTTCCAAGACAAGTGACAGAGAACTCAATGAGATTTGTGAGAGCTCCGTGCTGCAAGTTAAAAGAAATTTGAAAATAAAAAGTTTTGAAAGAGAAACCTGTTTAAGACTGACCTTCTTCTGGTGACTGTTCTCCACAGGCACTCAAGACAGGCCTTCACTTTGCTCATCAATATGAAAACCAATATGGTCGGGATCGTGAGCAGTTAAAAGCCAAGAAATGTCTAAAATTCTGTGTGGACTTTGCCCAACATGTTGAACAAGCATCATGCAGAAGAACCAGGTGCTCTAAAAGCCAAAGTAGCACTTTGAAGCTTTTGAGAAAAAAGTCCCTTAGAAGCAATGAACACGTGGAGTGGGCCAAGGCCATCATGTCCCTGTAACCAAAGGACTCCCACCTGGAACTCCGGGGCCCTCAGCACACGAAGGACATTGAATTATTGGAACAAGCCCAAAGAAGAGCCATGAAGATGCTCCAAGGGCTGGAGCCCTTCTGCTCTGGAGCCAGGCTGGGACAGCTGGGGGTGTTCACCTGGGGAAGAGGAGGCTCCAGGGAGACCTGAGAGCCCCTTCCAGGGGCTAAAGGGGCTCCAGGAGAGCTGGAGAGGGACTTGGGACAAGAGGGACTTGGGACAAGAGAGTTGGAGAGGGACTTCGGACAAGGACAAGGGGGAATGGCTTCCCACTGCCAGAGGGCAGGGATAGATGGGATACTGGGACAGAACTCTTGGCTGTGAGGGTGGGGAGGCCCTGGCACAGGTTGCCCAGAGAAGCTGTGGCTGCCCCACCCCTGGAAGTGTCCAAGGCCAGGTTGGGCAGGGCTTGGAGTAACCTGGGATAGTGATGTTGTTCCTCATTGAAGAGGGGTGGGCCTAGTTAACCTTTAAAGTCCCTTCCCACCCAAACCATTCTGGGATGCCACAACCCACTCCCATCACAGGCAGCCTGTATCTCAAACCTCATCTGTTTGCATTAACACCTACAAAAGCACCGTCTAATGAACCATTTCCCAGCCACTGTAAACAGTAATTAAATACCTTAAATTATAAAAAAAGGAAAGTTCCCTGCAAAGCATACTTTGATCACCCATAACTGCCATCAGCTCAAATGATTATGGTATTTACAAGAGTTAAGTTCTCTGTTGTACTGGCAGGAAAGCGATGCAGCTGCACTTGTCCACAGCCATTGGTGTCCTAATATAGAATCATTAAGGTTGGAAAAGACCTCTAAGATCACCAAGTCCAACCATCAACCAGCACCATCACTATGTTCACCACTAAACCATGTCCTCAATCTTGAACACATCCAGGGATGGTGACTCAAACACTTCCCTGGGTAGCCTGCTTTACAACTCTTTCCATGAAATTTTTTTTCCAATGTAAACCTTCCCTGTCACAGCTTGAGGCTGTTTCCTCTCATCCTGTCCCTTGTTCCCTGGGAGAAGAACCCGACCCCCCTCGGCTCCCCCCTCCTGTCAGGGAGTTGCAGAGAGGGAGAAGGTCCCCCCTGAGCCTCTTTTTCTCCAGGCTGAGCCCTCTCAGCTCCCTCAGCCGTTCCTGGTGCTCCAGACCTTTCCTCAGCTCCGTTCCCTTCTCTGGACAACCTTTCCTTTCCCCGCTCCCACTCTACACCTAGACCTTATCCAAAACCATTAACTTCTTTACTCCAAGTATGTCTGTCTCCTTCAGGTTTCATTCTACATAATTTTAATTAGAAAATCTCTGTTTTTACACAATAATTTTAAGGATGAGCTGAATGGGGAGGAGTGCAGCCTCTTCCAAGCCACATTGCCAATAATCCTCTCTTCACATAAGTCACATCAGATGTTCATGGTAAATCAGAAATGTATTCAAAGCAGCAGAGTAGGTGCATACCTACCTCCTTCAGAGGGTTTTTACTGTGCCCCTGAGCTCCACTAAGTTTCTTAGCCTTGGTGGATGCTTACTGAAAAAATAGGAGGAGTGGCACTCTCCCAAATGCCTCCCACTTGTGGCATCAAACTGAGATATCACTCACCGTAAATTTTACAGTATGAGGAATGAAACAGTTAGCAAAGTTGACATTTAAACCATCATCACTGGCTATGATTAAATACCTCAGAGATGAACACAGTGGTTCACACCTCTGCAAGTTATTGTTCTAGGCTCTTATCAGAGCCCGGACGCCACTGCATCCGCTGCCTTTCCACACACTTGAGATTTTCTTTGAATCTGTAATAGCTGGAAACCTCTTTAAGCTGAGGTTCTGGAGAGTTTCTGATAATGTTACACTGGCAGAGATTGACTGAAACCCTGGCGAACCTCTTGAACTGCAGATTCACCCTTAAAGGTTTAGGCAGATTAATAATACAAGAACGGCCAAACTGGCTCCTTGTTCCTCCTCCTCTGATCTCTTTCAGTAAGATGTAGGGAAATGAAATGCTGTAAAGAAAATGGCAAATAACCTGCAAGAAATACAGAGGGCAGATGGGATCCCACTGCTTTCAAGAGTCTCTTCTGAAAACAGCATAAAAGGGAAATCTGAGGTATTCCTACATCACAAGGAAAATGGGGCATTCTGTGATAACCACCATGAAAATACATGTTTTGACCATTCCAGCAATAGTAAAGCAAGTCAACCTGCCCAATTTCCCTCCTCAAACATGCAGGAAGCATCCAACAGCTGCAGTTTCTCAAATTCAAGCTCACATCCCTACCAACAAACACACAATTCCCAAAGTCCATGGAGGAGGAGCAGACCACCTGCACATGCTGTCTCCTGAATGGGAGCTCAGGATCTTCTGGCAAGATCAACTTGTCTGTACACCACAGCAGTCCCAGAGTGGAGGAGCAGGAGCCCAGAGCCAAGGAGATGGCTGTCCCCAAATCATCCACACCTTGGGATGTCCCAAACAAAGATGGCAGCGACAGATCACAGCAGCTCAGCTGAGTTTTTAAGTGGAAAATCTCAACTTCTCATAATGGCATCCTCAAATCCCAAGGTGGATGTAAATATTAGCATTACTGGCATCTCCTGGGATCTGTGCCCACTCTTCAGGTGGCAAATTTAACTTTCTTTTCACACACAGACTCATCAGTCCACAGGAGTATGACGGTGTTCATCACTCCATGCTCAGCAGGAAAAGATTTTCCAACCAGACACTGGAAGCTGCTTAGTTTACCTCAAAACATGTCAGACAACAGCCCTTTTACTACTATCCTCCAGTTCCCACTGTATTTCCCTGCCCTGGCACATGTGCAGCCCAGATAACCCTTGCCTCATGCTGACCAGGCAGGGAGCTGGGAAAACCAGGGCAGTTTTCCTGAGGGGAGAGGGAATTCCTGAAAGAATTTGGAATTTTGCAACACAGGGAAAATCTGCCTCCTGGTGCCATCCCAACTGCCAAGTCAACATCAACATTTTTCCAGAGTATCTTGTGCTGTAAATATTCAGCAGAGGAAAACAAGTGGTTTGTGTTATTGCTCAAGGAAGTCACGAGTGGGATCCTCTGCTCACCAAGAGTATCATTTACTCCTCCATCTCTGCAATAAGACAAGACTTCTGAAAACAGAGTCATCCCAGTGTGGGAACACCAGAGCTGACAGTGGAATAACAAAAAAATAATTCTGAAACTCCAAAGCTGCTGAAGACACTCAGGAGTAAAACAGTGAAAAAACTGAGTTATTCTTTAGGCCATGAACAAAAAGAGTTAAACATTTGCAATATTTCAGGCAGGAATACTGGAGGAAACTTGATCAAAACTAATCCTTAGATTTGTATACACTGAAAGAAAAACTTCAACAGCTGATACAGTACTAAGTGTACACATACATATACACACACACACACATATTCACTTAAGAGTTGGACTTTTGGGTCCCTTCCAGCCCACAATACTCTGTGATTCTGAGATTCTAATATAGATATACATATAAAAACACATATAGGTTATATGTCCTTTTAGGTTTTTTTTTTTTTTAATATAAACTGTGAAGATTAAATTCTTAGAAATAGAAACATTTATAAAATCAAGCTTCATGTCTGGTGTATTTTCTGCCCCACTTTATAACCCTGAAGCAGCACATTTCAGAAACAGCCCTAAAATGACTGCACAGACCTTGAGCCCAACACATGAATTTCCTCATGGTGCTGTATGTAGGCTAAAACTCCTGCATTCTCTGTCATACAACACACAGGTATCAAACACAAGGAATTTGGTTATTCTAAAGCTAGTCCAGTTCTATCTTCAGTGTTTTATTAATTGAAAATGACAAAACAAACAAGTCAATCCATAATTTCAATACTAAAGCAGAAATGAGTGATTTCAGGTCCCTGTTTTAAGTTAACCAGTTATTAGCACTACAAAATGGTTAGAAACAATTTCAGCATCCAGTAAATTAAAAATTCCACAATCATATTTAGCTGAAATCTCACATTTAGATATGTGAGACTGTATGTACATATATACATAGAATCACAGGATGGTTTGGGTTGGAAGGGACCTTAAAGCCCATCTCATTCCACCCCCTGCCATGGGCAGGGACACCTTCCACTAGCCCAGGTTGCTCCAAGCCCCATCCAACCCAGCCTTGGACTCTTCCAGGGGTGGGGAAGCCAAAACATGGATTTAAAAAGCCTAAATGATAAAGATTCCTCCTCTCCAAACAGAAACCATAACATTGTGACGTGTCTGGACTTTTAAAGCCTGCCAACTTCCCAAGGAGCAGAATAACCTCAGGTTATTACAATTAGTTTCATCTCATTAATAGATCAATTTCTTTCAAGCATAGTGAAACTGGATTTTACTTTGTTGCTTCTCCTTTTAGGCTCCATTATAGTCTGTGTTCTTAAGTTTTAAGGAGAGCCATCACTGAATAGGTTGTAATCTCAGGTGATTAATTGCCCAGCATTTTACAAGCTGTAAAATAGAGCTGAGATCTCCACAAAGCGATTATGCCATTAACCAGACGCTCTTATCAGCCTTTTCTACAACTACCAGGTTTGTCTGACAGATTGCAAGTCTTAAGTATTTATATATTTCAAAGGTTTACTTATTTTTGTTGTTAAAACCCCCTAAAATCTATATTGATTGTTACATGCAATTCCACACGAGAAGTCCCAAGCACCGTGGAGCAGAATACCAATATTTATTACCAGACTCGTGCTCATTATGGTTCTCTCTGACAGGGGTCCATTAAAATCAATTTTTATGTTTCTTATGTTTTTTTTTTTCCCCCACCCAATGTTCTTACCATGGTGTTTATTAGCCAGTTAGGAGAAACACCAGGCAACTGCTTCGTTTTTATTTTATTCTGTCGAAAATAATGAGGCCAGATTTAACAACTATGCACTAGCGATGAGTAGAAGAGATTAAATGTTATACTTCAGCACAAACATTTACAGATGGCTTTAAAATTTTTAGAACTTTATCAGTGCTAAAGACAAAAGGAAGTCCCACCTTTCTTTTTCAGATTTAAATTCTTAAACTAACCACAAAAATATTCTTCTTGCCTTTAACTTCTGAGTTACTCTTGAATAACAGTCCCTCTAATATGACAAATTTTGCATCTAAATCATGCAACCTGTGAAATTGTTATCAAGATGCCACTAATGCATCAAAATTAAGTCAGCTCACCACTGAGAAAACTGAAGATCAAGAACAGATAAAAATTAAAAAATTAGGAGTAGGATCCAGACTGTTCAACTTCTGTTTGAAGAACAAAATCATGAGAACCTTCAACCAACCAACATGGCCACGTTACAGGTGAGCAAACAGCAGATGTTCTGATAAATAAAGAGAGTATCCATCCCTAAGAAATCCCACAGACCTTTTTTCTACTGTTTTTCCACCACTCATTGATGCTTCCCCTTCTCGAGGGTGAAGATCCTCATCTGCTTGGTTGTTCTCCAGCTCTGCAGCAAAGGCAGGTTTGCTAAGTCTTATCTTAAATACATTTTATTTCTATTCCTCACCAGCAGAAATCCAGCACTGAAATCAGCATCTGAAGAAACTGAAGCCCTTCTTTCCATAGCACTGGAGTTGGCAAAACTTTCAAATCCAGAGGCTTGAGGGTTTTTGTATCACATGCAAAAACATACTTCAACCAGAACACACATTATGCTTTATATTCCTAATTAATTTTATACACTCTTCAGTTACAAGGAGAATAAAACAGAAAACCAGAAAAAGGAACACCATACAAATCAATGGGGGATTTTAGAACCAAAAGCAGGAGAAAAAAAAACCAATATTGAGAGAAGGAAGCCAAACTTGTTTGAGCCGTGTCAGTAGGAGAAAGCATTAATGTAACAGACTGTGGCAAAACTGCAAATTTATTACCAAAAAACAGATGAAGAGAGCAGACTTAAAGAAGTAGTATTAATAACTTTGATTTTGGCAGAGGAATTTGGCATAGAAATTTGGAATCTCGGTTTTTTTTGGCATCTAATTCTGAAATAATTCAATGTTCCTTCTAAAAATGCCACTGAGCATTTCCTCCAAATAAGGAAAAAGCAAGGACCTGACCAGGACAGATGGACTCCAGCAGATTGAACAGCACTTACATTAAACAATAAAATGCACCAGTGCCTCCTCAACCAGGCCTAGATTTGAGACATCACCTCCACTGCCATGTAGCATCTGTTTGGAACTCAAAAGGCATAACAGTTCTGAAAAGCCAACTAAAGCTCTCACAAGAACTACACACTAATTAAAACAATCATTCCCTCCTGGTTCTACATGCTGGAACATATATATATAATATATATAAAAAAAGATACATTTTATCTGCAAAATTTGTGAAGTCTGCAAGGAGGTTTTACTCCCCAGTGACAGATCTACACGTGTGTCAAAAATTAGGGGGGCAGGATGTTCTCTCAAAACCTACATTAAAAATACTTAAAATTTAGAATGTTTCCTTAATAATATTTTTGATGCAGCAGAGAAATGAATGTATTTTGGAGCCACAATTCCTTAAAGGCACTGGAAGTTCCTTCTGCCTCTCACAGGAGCCAGTACGGAGCTCCTAGAATGAGTGGCAAAAACAAGTGTGCAGAGTTGTGTCTTAGATTCTCTGGGCAATCTCATTCCTCTACAAATACATAAACACAGGATCAATAGGACATGAACTCACCCACTTGGCAGCATGCTCGTTTTGGGAAGTTTTATTTCATGTAAACCCGTTTCACACCCAGAGATCTCGATCTTTCCCACGGGGCTGAGCAGAACCGCGTGTTTCTCCTCGCACATTGAACCTCCAACTTTAGAATTCACCTGTTCAAGAAGACAAAATCCTCTTTAATTGCATGTATGTTCACCAAGGAACAGATATCTCAAGGTACTGAGTAGTTTTCAAAAGTAATTTTAAAAAAGCAAGAAAACAGTGAATTTCAAGTTTTCTCAAAAACGGCTTTACTTTCAAAACTCCAGCTTAAACTCATCCATCCTAAGAAGTCACAACCTAAATTAAAGTCTCAGAAAACATGTTAACTAGCAGAACAGTGATCTTCACAAAAATCTGAAACAGCAGCAGTTTCATGGCTGGTTTATCATGGCTGAAATCTGATGTGTTCTGACACTTATTTAAAACAGGATTATTGTGACAACAAAGTATATTTGGTGGTTTAGAGCAGCAGTGTTATGCAAATAACAGCTGGAACACAAATAGAATATGTCTGCTGGAAAAATATATGAAAAAAATCAATCATTCCTTAACAGAAGAAACATTTTTTTATTCCCATTGTTACCAGTCTGGTTTTACGATTACTGATAGGATGTAGTTGGAAACAGCTGCCAAGTATTTCTCAAATTGGACAAGACCAACAATAACATACTTGTCAAATTCATCTTGCCTAAAAAAAAACCACCCCAGTCTGAGTCAGTAAATGTTTGAGTTGTATTTACAGTTTGGTTTGTACAACCATTGCAGGAGGACAGGACAGGACACCACAAGTATGTCCAGTGCAGTCACCCAGACTCTGAACTGTCGGGCCGGACCCATCGCCATCAGTGCTGGGCAGCCAGGGAAAAATCCCTTTGCTCCAAAGAGCTGAATCCATGTGAAACTGGACAAAAAGTGAACAACCGTAGGGCAGCTTGATTAACAAACACAGAATAACAGACTCAAAGAACAGTTTGGGTTCGAAGGCACCTTAAACACCATCTATTGCCACACCTTCCACTACCCCAGGTTGCTCCAAACCCCACCCAACCTGGCCTTGGACACTTCCAGGGATGGGGCAGCCACAGCTTTTCTAGGCAACCTGTGCCGGGGCCTCTCCACCCTCACAGTCAAGAATTCCTTCCCAATATCCCATGTATCCCTGCCCTCTGGCAGTGGGAAGGCATTCCCTCTTGTCCTATCACTCCAGGCCCAGGTGCAGGACCTTGTGCTTGGCCTGCTGAACTGCAAGAAGTTCCCAGAGAAGCAGTGGCTGTCCCATCTCTGGAAGTGTCCAAGGCCAGGCTGGAGAGCACTTGGAGCAACCTGATCTAGTGGAAGGTGTCCCTGCACATGGCAAGGGGTGGAATGAGATGAGCTTTAAGGTCCCTTCCAACTCAAACCATTCTGGGATTCTAGGAATGACATACTTGGGGTGCACCGGGAGGCAGGAAAGTCTATGCATGATGACTTACAGCTGCCCACTGTTCACAGCTGGACAATAATTAGTTGTTTTCAAAACAAGAGAATAATTTAAAATCTCATTATTAAGTTCTGTGGAATGAAGTCACATCTGTGAGCAATATAATTAATCAGTGTGGGGAGAGCAGAAAAAACATCAAGTAGACAGCTTTGTCTACTAGGGCGAGAGTAAACTTAAACCTCTGATTTTGGGGAAGCTCTTATGCAACTCCTCAGTTACAGACATGCAGCAACCAGTACAAATCTACTCAGTTTGAAGAAGTCCTGCTTTAGGAACTGCAGGTTCCCTGTGGTTTCTTTACTGTGACTGTGATCCAAATCAGCTTTTTGCTAAATAATCAAATGTTTGGTGGTGTTGTAAAGCAACTCTCCTTTTCAACCAACTTCTTCCCTGTTCCTCCTTGAGGATGTGGGTGAACTTTTTGGAGCAGCACCTCCTTGTAGAAGTCAGTAAACAAGCAGTAAAAGTTAACATATGTGGAAAACCAGCATACATTCTTCATGTTTATTGGTGTGACAGCCCTGAACTAGATGCACTGAACCTCATACCACGTGCTCCATGAGTATAACAATTTTAGGATCAGAGGAAAGCTTTTCCATCACACAAAAACAGAGCATGCAGCAAGCAACAGAAAACCATAAATAATCCTATGCCTTCTCACCAAGTTGAACTAAGCTTTATAGATGAACCCTTGAGTGACCACAACTCATATTTTCAGTCTTGTTTATCATATCCATTGGACAGCAATATTTAAATGTTTATTTTTATATAGGAATGAAGCTGCATGACATATATGCACATCCATATACAACTGGGTTGGGAGCCTCCAGGATGAAGGTCACTGTATGGATGTACAACGCAAACTCCTCTGTCTAGATACTCATTTCACTACTTTAATTGGATATTAGGAAAAATTGCTTCACAGAAAGGGTTGTAAAGCATTGGAACAGGCTGCCCAGGGAAGTGGTGGAGTCCCCATCCCTGGCAGTGTTCAGAAGATGTGTGCATGTGGTACTTGGGGCCATGCTTGGTGGTGCTGACTGATGGTTGGACTTGGTGATCTCAGAGGACTTTTCCAACCATATCGATTCTGATTCTACTGAAATGAAGGGGTGAAAGAAGGCAAAACATCTTTCCAACTTCTGTGTCCCCCCTCAATGTGCACAGTGTTAAAATCCCACAGACAGGTTTCCACTCGGAAAATGTATATGCCCGTGGATGTGTTGGCACCCACAAGCATTCAGCCCTCAGGATATCAAAATTTGTCTTAAAACCAGGTTTGTCTGAAGGCTCTGGTCAGAGAGACCACACATGTCACTTTTTCATACATTTTTCCCTTCAGTATTATGGAACACTGAGTCCTTCCCATCAGGGAGGAGCCAGAACCCTATTTCTGATGGATCTCCCCTCTACAGGCTTTTCCATTTCCTTTACTCTGCTTTAACAGTATAAACCTACCACACCATATCACTGTTGTCTAAAAACAGATGCTTTAGCAGGTTTCTCATGCAACCTTGCTTCAATGCCAGGCCAGGATATAACCACATACTGGCTTCAAAAAATTAATTGTTAGAGGACCCCAAACAGCACCAATCACAGGGATTCTTAGTCCTTAAAGCTGGTGTTCTGGATGTGTTTATCCAAAAATATCACTGCCTGCAGGTAGTTCCCTTAGAGGTGTTGATACCCACCCCACCAGAGGTGTGACCAAGGGCCAACTTCTTCATTTCCTTCCCATTCTGCACAAATTCATCTAAAAACTCATTACTTCAGTGTCCTGACATTTGCATTGGCAAAGTGGTGCATGAGCTATGATTCTCAAGCCCCTGCTTTGATGATGCCATATCATATCAGTGACTTGCCAAAAAGCTATACCAGGAATTTGTGGAGTTTGAAAGGATGATCAATAAATGCCAGGGAAACTGCTGCTTCATCTTAGTTACAGGAAAGAAATACTACCCCTGAACTCTCTTAAATGTCCTTCTTTTGAGTATCACCATGTTCTCAAATCTGCTTGTTATTGATTCAAGTTTGGAATTAAGATTCAATGAAAGCCTGAAGTATCAGATTTAAATTTAAGAGAAAATCTTCTCAGGTTTGGGCAATTTCCTACTTCATTTCAGTCATCCTTCCTGATGCACTAAGTTCTACAACCTCCTCATAACAAAATCCTTATCAAATAACATCACTGGGAGCTGTCAAGGCACAAATCAACCAGGGACCATCATAAAAACACTGTTTAAAATATGTCTGAGTTGCAAAAAGCTTCTCCCACCCCACCCAGGGCTGCAGAGGTGACCAGTGAGGCTGCCCATGGTCCCTGGGCTGGCACACATCAGTCGGCCACCCATCCAAGATTTTCATGGAGTTATAGTTCTTTCTCCATCTCCTTAATAGCTTAAACCTTCCTGTATTTGTTTTACTGGTTTCTGCCTGTTTATTTAAAAGGAAACAATCCATTGTATGTTAAGAATATAGGAAAGACATTAATAGTGAAGGTAATGTATTTGTGAACATATACAGGAGGGTGGAGGGTAATATTCCAACCTCAGGCAGCCAGTCTTGGAGGAAAAAGCTATTTGTTAGTGTTTTAAGGCAAAGAAAGATTTAAGGACTGAGAATGAAACACAGGATCCATGCAATCAGAACAATCTAACAACCCACTCCTGTTAGTATCTTGATTACTCACTCATCTATATTTTCACCTTCCAAAAACTACTGCTTCAAGAGAACAAAGAATTTATGTACTACAAATAATTTCACTGCAGGGAGGAAGGAAGGGAAGAGTTATAAGGATGTTTCATACCCAAAAATACTTTAATATACTAGAATTTCAGTTACACTTTGCTATTTTGGAACAAAAGCTACAGAGAATGAGAAAGATTTAATTCTCAGTCTTTTTGCTTATTATTGCTTGATTTCTTTCCAAGTTAAAATAAAAACTTTTCTAAAAGCTGCTTCCTCCTCTTGAAAAAAGAGTCCAAAGATTTGGTGTGAACTCTAAAGTTGTACATGATTGTGGCTGCCCCATCCCTGGAAGTGACCAAGGCCATGTTGGACGGGGCTTGGAGCAACCTGGGCTAGTGGAAGGTGTCCCTGCCCATGGCAGGGGGTGGAACCGGATGGGCTTTAACCCAAACCATTCTGGAATTCCATGATCCACAAAAGTCTCTGAAGATTCAACATCTTAATCTGGACAGATGAAGCTGTCAGAAAGTTGTCCTGGTGTCAGGGCAGGGCTTCTCCTTGTCCAAAAAAACCCAAGGGAATGCTGCTGACCTGTGCAACCCACACTCACAGGGCAACCCAACCAACATCACTCATTACTTAATGGAAAAATAACAATTCCAGTACCATTACACTCACAGCACCCTTCAAACATATGGAAAACTGTTAGTCCAAGGAAAGCTGAGTGCCCCACAGTTTTTCACTTAAGGTAATAGTTACTGAGGAAGAAAAGGTGTTGCATTCATTGCTTAAATTCAACAAGAAAGTCTTGAAACAAAATCACCATTGTGGGAGCTAATCAGACTTAATTCTGTCAATATAACCTGCTAACAAGTAAAATAGCCTTTAAAATTACCTTTGATGTTCTAAAATACAAGTCCTTTACATACTGCAGCAGGTTCTTGTGAACTAGAGAACCACTCACCTGGCCATGAGCAACCTCTTCCCCATCCAGATCCCCCAAAAACTGTTCCTACTCTGACTATTTCTTCTTCCTACAGTATCCAAAGCCAACTTTCAGCTTTCCAGAACAAAGCACTGGAGACACAGGTTCGTGTATTTCTGTTCTTGCGCAAGAGCAATAAACACCTCCCCAGCTGAAGAGCAGGACAGAAATCCAGGTGAGGTGTTTAAAGAAAAGCTGCCCTGAAATCCTGCCACACTCGACTGATATCTCACTGCTTCTCTAAGTAAATCTAACCCTGGTTTAAGCCAAACCTGTAACTTCAGAGGGTATGAAAACAAAACCTCCTTATTTCCTTGCTCAGAGAGGTTTGGAAAGGAAATGTCAGACAGATTGGAAGCAAATCCAGGGTTACTTTGGGGTGGTACAATTTCTTTACCTTCTAAGGAATTAATCCCATAAAAAATGTGAGGGTACAGAATTAAGCTGCATATTTTGAACATATACAAATATACACTGGCATATATGCTCAAAATCAGTCTCCCTCTTCCCTTATCCAAAGGCCCACTTCACACAAGCTCCCGAAAAACCAGAGGGATATGTGTTCACATGGAACAACATTTGCTTTCTACGGCATTTAAAAAGTATTCGACGAGAGCAAACACATAATTCTTTATTAAACAATCAAAGACAACAAAAGCAAGTTTCTGTTGTCCCATCGTATTATCCTACTAATCCTCTTTGGATGGCAATCAAAAGCCCCCGAAATGCCAAGCCAGGGAAGTGTCTTTCCAAGCAGTGGTCGCCTCTGGCTCTTTGGCTGCGCCTTCAGTCGGTTGCATTGGCAGAGAGGAGCAATGATAAATTCCCAGGGTACTTACAGGGCTATCTCAGACTGCTTTATTTCACTTAAAGGGCATTTTAATTGTAATACACCCACTTCTCCTCCTTTGGAAGAGGCAGGTAGGTTACAGTCTGCATTCCAGACTGCATTCAACAAGTGCATTTTTTGACTCCATCTACTGCTCATGCCAAGCTTTGATTTGAGATGGTGTCAGCAGACACTCAAACACAAGACCCCAGTGGACTGTTTAAACAGGAATTCTGATGTATTATTTCCTCCAATACTTCTCCAAAAACAAGTAAACACATCCTATTACTTACACAGGAAGTTTAAATGTGATGCAAGCACAACAGGCACGTGGCAGCTAAACCACATATACAGTGGAACATTTTTATCATTTTATATCAATAGCATGAAGCAAAAATTAACATTTTATGATCTTCGAGGTGCTTTCCAACCCAAACAATTCTCTGATTCTATTTACACACAGCACAGAAGCAAAATGCTATTAGAAAGTGTGTTAATTAGTTGTAAAAACTAGTGATTGTGGTGGGGACACCAAGTTATTCAGGGTATCTATGATTTTATGAAGTCTCATGCAAAGGAAAAGTCCAGGAGCAGCCATCTGGATTTTCCAGTGCCTGAAAGTGTTGCCTCTTTGTAAGAAGTGCATACATGCTTTTACAGGAAGCACCTCAATGGTCTAGGTGTAGAGTGGGAGTGGGGAAAGGAAAGGTTGTCCAGGGAAGGGAACGGAGCTGGGGAAGGGTCTGGAGCACCAGGAGCAGCTGAGGGAGCTGGAGGGGCTCAGCCTGGAGAAAAGGAGGCTCAGGGGGGACCTTCTCACTCTCTGCAACTCCCTGACAGGAGGGGGGAGCCACATGGGGGTCAGGCTTTGCCCCCAGGGAACAAGGGACAGGATGAGAGGAAACGGCCTCAAGCCATGCCAGGGGAGGTTCAGGTTGGACATCAGGAGGAACTTCTCCATGGAAAGGGTGTACAGGCATTGGAAGGGGCTGCCCAGGGAGGTGGGGGAGTCTCCATCCCTGGAGGTGTCCCAGGAAGGACTAGACGTGGCACTCAGTGCTCTGGGTTGGGTGACAAGGTGGGGATCAGGCACAGGGTGGACTCCGTGGGCTGGGAGGGCTTTTCCAACCCCATTGATTCTGGGATTTAAAGATTTACTCATTAAAAACCATTGAGGTGCTTCCTGTAAAAGCACGTATGCACTTTTTACTAAGAGGTAACACTTTGAGGCACTGAGAAATACAAAACTAACTGCCAAAATCAGTGCCTGATGTAAAGCACATGCACAGCTTGTCGTGGAGCACATGACTCTTTACAGGGTTCAGCTGTGGATGTAAATACGTGGCAACTACTCTAATACAACAAAAACAGATGAAATTTTAATCAAATGAGCCTCCTATCAGGTTCAAGGGAACTGAAAATGGGCTAAAATGAAAAAAACCTAGCAGAAGAATGGCTTTAATATTGGGTAACATTTCAAGTTTTTATCACCTAAATCCACAAAATTCCTGATCTGCTCCTGCTTATCTTCTCTTCAGAGCTGGAGTCAGGACCAGCTAAATAAAAGATAATGCAACTAGGCATAACACAATAAAAGATATTACCTTCCCAATGCATTATTGCTGCCAATTATAAGAATCACTTCAACTTAATTTCAAAGGCACAATCACCCTCAACTGTAACAGTCTCTTTTTTAAATTTCAAACAGTATTACATTAAGGCAATAACTCACCTTCCAGCTATAATATCAGTCTCCCTTATTGCAAAAATACATTTCATAAATACTTCTCATCGACAAGTCAAGCTAATTCAGGTTAATTTTATTGTATTTTGGTGCTATCTCACATTTGTGTGCAATTACCTTTATCATTTTATTGCCATGCCAGAAAGTAATCAGAACAATTATTTGAAAAAGGAGGGGTGTAAATTCTAGATCACAGTTGCTGGCATTTTTGATAAAATAGCAGCTTTATCTCAGGAAGTGGCAGGGACATGGGATAAATCATGCATCAGTCAAGTGTAGCTGACCCCCAAGTGCATTGCACAATATCAGGAGTGCTTCAAAAGAAACTTTCCTATATAATCCATCATCCTTTATAATACCAAAATAGCTCTACCTGAAGAGTAGGAGCTGGAGAATAATAACAAAATAAATCTAAGCAATATGAACAAAACCATTAATAGTGCTCCTTAAGCTGAAGGGGAGTCAGGAATCTGAGTTGTGTTCCAGGCAAGAATTTCACTGAATTTTTTGAAATGAGTAGAGCAGATTTAAACAAATGAAGCAGCAAAATGTGTATTAAGAATTCACTAAAAATACAAAAATAAATACACACAGGAGGTGTCAAAAAGACTTGTATAAAAATATCAGACTGTAGTCTTGCCACACCCACATCTGAATTTTCCTATAGTTATCTATCTCTGCTTCATTCAGAACAAGTGTTTCAGTATTAACAGAGAGCAAAGAATCTACCCACTAAGCTTAAATTTAATACATACAAGAGGAACTGATGACACTTAGAATCTTCTAATGTACTAGAAAAATTGCCACATTGTCATAAGAACACCAAAACCCTCCAAAATTCCTAAATATGCAGACATCCCTATGTATGGTCACACAGAGCCCAACAGCCTTCCAGCCTCTTCCACCCAAACCCAACAGACATCTTTGGTCACTGCAACAGAACCAGGGATGGAGTGGGAGACAGATACAGTGATTATGGAAAATGCCCACATCTGCTGGGAATTCTGCCCGTTTTCCCAAACCATTGTTCAGCAACCTGCTGAAAAACTGCTCAGCACATTCCATGGGTGATAACTGATTTCTGTAAAACCTGTGTGTCAGACACACACTGTGCTTCACCAGTGTGGGGCTAGGCTCAAAGTCACACTGTAATCACACAGTAAAAATATCACCAAAATCATCAATACATATATATTAATATGCATCCAGAGTGGGGGGAGTGTCTGCAGAGTCCTGGCAGAGTTTGTACGTTTTGCCTTAAACCTTCTGTCTCCTCGCATATCAAAAGGGGAAAACTCCCCCAACAGCTAAAGCTGCACCTTTCAACTCCATGTGAGGGTGGGAGAAAGGAAAAGGCAGATAAATTATTAGTTTCATGTTACTTGCCAGTTATATCACACCTTGCTTGGAATGACAGGGAACCAGGGATTTTTCCTCCCAAATATTTCTCTATTATTCCAGGTACCTGCTAAAAGGTGTTTGCAACTGAAAGATATATAAACACAACTGAACAGATGACTGTTCAAGAGAAAAAAAAGAATCAAGAATTTATTTTTCTAGATTTCTTCCTCAATCATTCCATTTTAAAAAATAAAAACTATTTTATTTTGTGGAAAGGAGGTAGACAACACAGAATCCACCAAAATATGCCTTTTATAAGCCACATGACATTATGTAAGGCAGATGAAAATAACCAGAGATGCCTCTATTAAGACATTCTAACAGAGTTGGAAGTTGCCAACAGGAATGGTTAGAAATGCAGGTGTGATTGTAGAAGAAATGTTTTCCTAAAGGAGCACTACTAATGTTATAAAAATAGATAATTCACAGAAAAAAAAATGTATTCATGTCTTCAAAGTTCATTTCAATCATTTCAGGGAGAGGGTTATCGACTAAAAATGTGTTGATGCCTTTCTTTCAGTAAAGTAAATGACCTGAATATCTGGGTAAACAGCCATGTTTTCTCATTTTGCTATGAAGTTACTGCCCTACACCCACCTCATTGAAGCATCAAGCCTCAAAATTAAGCCTGTTTTCCAGGGAGGTGTTTATTAGGAAATGGAAAAAGTAGCTTTGTCCTGTTATTTACGCTCTGTGGCAGATGGATACGTGATGGGGAAAGGTCCACTGATGCCTGTTCCCAACCATGACAGAGCTACAGAGATTTACAATGCAGCATCAATCTTGTCAGCTGGGTTCTTAATCCTGACTGCTGGGCACTGGGGACAAAACAAACTATGTTACGTGAACTCTTTTGTAATGCTGCTCTTCCAGTGGACACCCAAATGCAAAGGGATTTCACTGGAAACTTACTCTTGGAATGAGCCTTGGCGCCATCGCAGAAAAAAAAAGTCTCCACCTGCAAGGAAAAAATAATTCTCAGATTATTTAACTTGAATTCCACATTTGAATTCGACACCCATATTATCATGTCGCTTATAACCACCTCAATTTTTTAAACGAGCTCTAAGTTTCAATATATATGTGTAATTTCCAAAGGGAGTTTGATTTTTTACAAACAGTAAGGAATTTTAATGTTGATGAGGTCACTAAACAAAAAAAAAAAGAAAAATCAACAGATGGCACAGTGCTTCCATAACAAGCACTGCACAACTCTGATATTTGGAATAAGAATGCCTTAAAAAATAAAAATATTAATTTAATAATTTCTTACAGGCAGTCCTGCACTTCTGAGTGACTTAGTAAAGTAAACAGCCTTTTGTAATTTAGGAAATATCACATTTTAATGCATGAAAGCAAGTGATTTCATTATATTGTGGGTTTAAAAGTACAGACTGCGAACCGCTAAGTACCCAAGAAATGTTAACTCCAATGATTATAATTCTAGTCATCCACAGTCTCATTGTTTATATACTATAATTTAAAAATCAAAAATACAATAATATTATTAAAAATTATATTTTTGGTTCCAGGTTCCTCTCTCCTCTCCCCTTTGAAATACAGGATAATAACTATTTCTCTGGCATTTAACTCCCTCCCTCTAGTTTTTTTCTCAATGACACTTAGCCAAGATCACTTTATCTTTGAAGGATGTGGTATAAATACTGTATTTTTAAAAATCAGGGAGATTATGTGCCAAAGCCCAGCTCCAGAATCCTGACTCACAGCCAGGCTCAATGGGAACTGCTCCACTTAAGTCAGGGAACTCTCTACTCCACAGGAGAGGAAAAGTGTATCCGCTTCAGGAATGATAAATCTCTTGGAAAAGAAATTATATGAACATCTGAGACTCTCCAAGACTCTCCAACACATCAAGCCTTGAAGTCCAAGGCAGTGACAGAACACATAGACACTTCCCAACTACTTAAGCAAAGAGCAACATTTAACATTACATCTTTTTTATTACAAGTGTTTAAAATTAAGGCTGATAATTAGTATTTTAGCTATACTAGCAATCATGCCTTGCAAGGCAGGTATTGCAAAGAGCACTCACTGTATTTTTAAATGTAAGTCAGGCAGATGAACGATCTAATAGTATTACTTAAAATACCTGTGATAGAGCTAAAAATAAAACAGCAATTTATTTCTATTACCAGCTCAGAGCTTTGACTTTCAAAGTACACAGGAAGGCTCAGTTTTTTTCAGATTTTCCTGAAAGGTAAAGCTCAATTTTACCTCAGAAAGAAGATTTATTTAGAAGTTTGTTTCAAACCCAGCTTAAAGACCAAGGAGAAGTGCAGTGTGTAAGTGCAGTGAGTTAAGCCAATGTTACATAGATAATCCCAGGAGTTTGCATCTGTTCTTTGCCTTTCCACACATCCCCAGGAGGCCAAGGAGTAGGAAAGCTGGTGGGATGGCAGGGATGACACATCATGATGGGACAGTGAGCCAGGAGCAGGCCTCCATCCCATCCAACAAAACAAGGACAGCCTTGATGCTTCCTCAATGCCACAGTCCTGAAATCATGAGTAAAGCCTGAGGAGACTCCCAGACCAACTAGTGTTCATCACCTGTTTCTGCCCCAGATTGAGCTCCACCATCTCTAGTCCAACACAGCTTTCCCCTGGTGACAAGAACTTGGGCAAAGCCAGAGATGCCCAAACCATGGTGGTTAGAAGACTTCTGGTAGCAAGACAGGGGAAAAACATACAAGACCCTTGGGAAGTCCAAATTGTCACCCCAAAATGCACGTCAACCTTGCACAGACTATCTCGTTGGAAGAGGTCAGTATATGAACTGTAAATTCACATTGAGCTGAAGGCTTCTCCCTAAGGTTGATTTTGAAGGCAAGAAGCCGAAATCTCTTCTTGACAGCATGCACTGATCAAAGTCAATGATATCTCATTCTAGATCACCTTCTAGAAACTGAGACACCAGGATCACATCTTAAAAAAAGGAAAGCTTAATGAAAGAAATCCCTTCACCAAAATGGAAAATTTCCTCCTGCATTTGCAGAGAGTGGGATAAACTGAAGAGATTAACAATCACAAGTGAGGAAAAAAACCCAGAAGTAATTTGTCCCCATCCTCACTAGCTCAGAGCTGCCCAGCTGGGATTGGTGAAGTCCATCTACTGTGGAGCTCCTGCCTCAGTCTTGAGTGGCGGGATCACCTCAGTTCCCCCTGGCCTTTTAATCAAGATGTGCCCAATTTCCTCACAACTTCTGCTCCCACCCAAGAGCTGTGCTGAGGAGCAGCCCAGGCTCCCTCAGCAGCAGGATGCTCCTGAGACACCTGCAAGACAGACAAATGCCTTCAGGTGCTGAAAATGGTGCAGAAGAAAAGACATCACAGCCCCACCCTGGGAGCATTCCAAACCTTTAGATATGTCAACAGACCAAAATGTAAAGAAAAGTCAGGGGTTAGAACAAAAACAGATCCATAAAGGCCATGAAATTTTCCAGCTATGTTTTGTTGATGATCAAGAACAGAAGTCCTTAGGTTTTGAGATACTTCCCTGGGTTTTTCCCCCCACAGGACTGCAGCCTGAGAAGTATACGTGATGGCAGTAAGAACTTAGATAAATAAGAAGTATTTTTCTCAGTTCATCAACTTTTAAACACTAAAGGAAGATTCTCCTTGAAAGACAAGTCCTCGGGATGCACAGAACACTCTGGTTCAGCACTAAAATTTAAACTCAGCTATTACACAAGTCACTATATGAATAAAATTCCATATGAAAACATTTAAAGTACATTAGATTTTTGGTCAAGATGAAAGCCTGAAAAAAAAAGAAAGAAACTCCAGCAATCTATTCTAATTGGGTTCCCATGGTAACTGTACAATTGGGTTTTTCAGTGTAACATCCCAAAGGCCCAATGCACACTTGTAAAATATACTTCAAACAGCCGGAATTGTTTTTACATTACAGCACTCCCAGGAAGATCAATTACTATACATCCCCACCCTAACTATTAGTGGCAGGAGATGTTAACACTATTGGCCATATTAACATAAGTCATGTAAAAAACCCCACATATCACCATCATTATATAAAACTAATTACACACTTCAGATTCATCAAACATGTTCCGAGTAATAAACCAATACTAGTCTTGTCACTAGATCATGTTTACTGAGTGTTAGAAATCAACCCCAAATATATGCCAAACCATTTTTGCTTCTCATATTGATCTCAAGGATAAACAGAATCAATCATTAATAATTACATTATAAGATGACCCACAGGGTTAATCATATTCTTAGAAACTCTCACTATGGAATCAAACATAGCAGCACAAAAAGGCAGCTGAAAAGCATTTAAATCCAGGCCAGGTGCATTAACAATAATATAAAAAAAGGTGCAGTCACCAACATGCAACTCAGGCAATCAGAGAAAAGAAAGTATTACTATTGCTATCTTTGAAAAAAACAATAATAAGTATTTTTTACTTCCCTGTGAGGGTGGTGAGGCCCTGGCACAGGTTGCCCAGAAAAGCTGTGGCTGCCCTATTCCTGGAAGTGTTCCAGGCCAGGTTGGATAGGACTTGGAACAACCTGGGATAGTAGAAGGTGTCTCTGCTCATGGCAGGGGGTGGAAGGAGACTATGAGCTTTAAGGTCCCTTCCCACCCAAACCAGTCTGGAATACTATGATTTCCTTAAAAAGTTTTTTTCAGATGAAGCACTTCGCCTTGTTGGCCCTAATTTCACTGTCTTAAAGCACAACCCTGGCCACAGACCCAGATTTTACTTCCAACCCACTGCCTAAGCCCAGCTTCTCTGACACTGACTCAGGCCCACTAAGCAGGATTCAAAACAAACTAATTCCTTTATATTCCAGAAAAAAAAACAAACAAACAAACAAAAAACAACTGTGGACAGTTTGAATAAAGTCAATCTCATTTCTCACTCAACCAAAAATCTTAGTATTTCATGAAGTCAGCAAACAATCAAAAGTATTTCTGGTGTCAATAGGAGACTGTGCAAGGGATTTCCCTTTTTCCCCCACCCTTCCTACTACATCCCATCTGATTATACTGAAATCAGGGAAGATGATATTGTATGAATTTTCTCCAGGACAATGGTGACAGACTAAAGTGTCCTGTCACCATCACCAGCCCACTGGTGCCAAAGCAGGTTTGTGCTCCCTATGTACTGTCAGATACTGTACATTCATCTGCTGGTTTTTCTGTGTGAAACAGAAAAATTAATCTTTTAACAGGGCCTTAAGTCTACTTTAGGTGTTTATTAAAAAGTTTAACTAATTAACAGCCCTTCTGCACACTTGAGTGTACAAACAAGCCAAGATAACGCTGTTGTTTGCACTGTGCTGACTGATCTAAAGCACTCAGATAATTTCAATATTACTGATGATGATTATGCAGCAACAACATTTACAAGACAGCACTAATACTTGCTATCTGCTAATGCAGGGTTACCTGGAGGGAGTTAAATCTCCTCGTGGAGCATGTCATGATTCAGACAACAAAGCAACTCTGACTTCTGTGAGCTGTGTTAACATATATACATTAAAATACTGATTTCATTAATCTGTCTATAATGCACTAAAAAATGGCATTTGAATAAAAATTAAAAGCTGAAGATGCACCCATCAGGTAAGACCAAAAGCCAAAATTATTCTTTATTCCCCTTTGCAAAGCTGCTCAAGACTGCAGGCCTTCTGTCAGTAGAGATATAGTACTATTATTTCACTCCAAAAACAGAGAAATCAGAACCTTTGTATCAGTGATCTCCCCTCTTCCTCCTTGAGATTAAAGGTGACTCGTTCAGGTGTAAGTATTTTTAATCACCTTCAGAACCTACAGGTCCAAGTTTCACAAGTGACTTGAAAAGATACTTGTGAAATTATTTCTATCATTTAATTTGGCCCGATATAAATTGACACCAGATAGTCCTGGCAGCCATCAGCTTTAGCTCTGCTGATACAAAACAGTAAATAAGGAAACAACTTGAAAAAGGCTCAGTAAAAAGCATCAATATGGTGACATATCACCAAATAAAAACTTCCATAATAACTCAACTCCCATGAAACTCCAAAGTGGCACGAGCTTTATTGACATTTGAATATTTTTTTAAACAGTTACCTGGACAACGGAAGCAGATCCTCAGTTTTAAAACTGGATTTTGTATTCATGAAAAATACTTGCATAGAGGTTTGGGTTTACAGTTTGCTTGTACCTCCAGCTGCATGTTTTAACTTCATGCTGGCCCAAACACACCTGTGCTGGGTGACAATGTCAGAAACGTAGGTGACAAAATTTAACAGAGGAGTTTTTCTTGCATCAGGAAGGTTTTACTCATTATACCCTCAGGTAAATTAGCACAACTAAAGCCAATACAGTTTTGTAGGAATCAACATTCCCAGCCATCAACAGAGGTAAGAAATTCAAGGCCTGGGTGTCTGCTGTAAGGACCCCGAACTTTTTGCTTTTTAATTACAGCATTAATGAAGTCAAGCTCACAACCCCCCCCAAAACACATGCTAAAACCCGTCACTACCTAAAGATTTCAAGCCTCCCAAAATTAAAACTTTACTCTCCATTTTTCCATTAGTTCCATTCTCCTCACCAGTCCAGATATGAACATGGGGTAAACTAGAGAATTGCACAATCCGTCAATAAAATAAACGTGTTTGCAACTACTGTCCATATGACTCAAGTTGTCAGTAAAAACTGCCACCAGCGCTGTGCTTGCAGAAAAATGTCCATAAATGCATTATTGCGACTGGCAGATCGATGTCCATAATAAAAACAAATAGAGTTAACAAGTGCTGCCTTCCCCGAGTTATGCCACGGGTGGGATGTGTATCCAGCTTCCTCAACAACTTCTGGGAACGAGCATTACAGTGTTAGGCACTTGCTGACTGCACCAGCTCTGCAAGCAGGGATCATTCCAATGCAGGAAGCCTTTAAAGCATTAAACCAAATATTAGTGCCTTCAGGATGGGTTTGGAAATCTCACACATTCAGAATTTGACATGGGAACAGACCCCCTGCTCTAAAGGCTGAACCATCTGCCCCATTGTGATATCAGGAAGAAAATGTTCCCTGGGAGGGTGGTAAGGCACTGGTATGGATTTCCCAGAGGATGCTCCATCCCTGGAAGTGTCCAAGGCCAGGTTGGATGGGGCTTGGAGAAACCTGGTCTAGTGGAAGGTGTCCCTGCCCATGACAGGGGGTGGAACAAGATGAGCTTTAAGTTTACTTCCAGCCCAAAAAATTCTGTGATTACATGATACTGCTCCATGAAATATAAAATGAAGATGTTAACAACTACCACAAGCAGGAAGGCTTTTTCTCTCAGGAAATAAGTGTAATTTAAGTGGAGCTGCAGCCCAGGCAGAACAGCTCAGTGTTAAACATCCCAACACATTGGGATCTACAGTTTGTTCTCAGAGTCTCTTACAGCACCAACACCTGAAAAACCACCCCTCCTGAAACCACCACAAATGAGGACATCACCAGAAGTGGAGGACAAGGCTCACAAGGAAATTATGCATTGCTAGAGCAGGCAGCTCATGGAGGTTTAATTTTTAAGCATCAGGTGTTCTCATTCCTCCAAATCCCTAGTTGTACAGGAAAAAACCACTACAAAAACAGCATCCGTGTCTTTGACATGTTCTCCTTTGAATTCTTTTGCATTACTGCTCCTTCCAGCTGTTTCCCCTGTCACCAAAGTCAGTTTAACCAGTATTTCTCAAGTGCAGCCTTTCCACCTTACCCACAGTTCCCATAACAAACTTTGTTTTTCCTGCACAAGTCCTTAAATCAACCATTCAGGGCCACCCCAATATTCCAGAAGGCAGGAGCTTCTCCTCCAGGTTACAATCCCTTCAGTGATGCCATGAGCTGATTCTCTACATAAGTTAAGCACTAAACAGTGGTGACAAGATAATTACAGACTTATCAAGAGATAAAGTAGTCACGGTAACACAAGTTGCACTATAACTACAACAGTTTCCTATAGAGCTTCTGTTCAGTTGCTGGTGTAATTGGTGCAATTAACTTGTCATGGATCAGAATGCAGATAGGAACTGCTAAAGCCACCTTCCAAGCTCACATAGCCACATCTTTTTCCCTCTGAAACTTGAAGCTTTTGGTAGAAGTGTCCACATCTGGAACATTTCTGTTTGAAAACAAAGCAAACAAAATTTTTACTAGAAAAAATTATGTCACAGAATGACAACACCCACAAGAAAACCACCTGACAAATTTCACATAACTGGATGGTTTTTAGAAGTATCCTGCATTCCAGGGATGGGTTTTGCCCCAGAAGGAGTAAGCTTTACAAACATCACAGCAGTCCAACACCAAAGAACTTAAAGATTAACGAAGCCAGAGAGAAGGTGGGAGAGGGCAAAAGCCTCAGTGCAAAATTAAGACCTGAAGAAACAACTTGGGTTTAAAACAAGGTATTTTGTGTCTTCTGTGAGGGGGGAGCACAAGCCTAACAAGAGTTAGTCGAGAAATGACTGTCACAGTATAAATGTTATGCCCCAGTTCATAAAATGGAGATTTCAATGTGAAACACTGCAGAGAGACTGCATCTCACTGTTTAACAAGAGCTCCATCTGCAAAAATAAGACAAAACTCAGTAACAGGTTTATTTGGGAGGGCAAAACAATAAATAATTCTTTACACTTACTGCGCTTCAAAAACTGCATTAAGTTACAACATTGTAATTATTTTTAAAAAGCTGCAGAGCTTGGCTTTTACACCAGTGGCAAAAGGATACTTTTACATTAATATCAATTTGATAGGTATGACAGAGTAACAGGTCAGGTCAAGCTGGAAAGGGGTCCAACTTCCCTGCTCAAGCAGACTCATTCCAAAGCACATGGCACAGGATTGCATCCAGCTGGTTCTGAATATTTCCAGTGAGGGAGACTTCACAACCTCTCTGGGCAACCATTTGGGAATTATTTTGGTGCAGTTCCATGCTAATCTGCTCTGACTACAGAAAGCAGAGCACTGCCATCCATCCACCCCAGGACTACTCAACCCACAGCAAATACATGGCATAGGATTGCATCCAGAAAGTTCTGGAACATCCCCAGTCAGGGAGAATCTGGGCAATCTTTTGAGAATTATTTTGGTGCAATTTCACGCTGATCTGCTCTGACCACAGGCTGCTGCCATCCATCCATCCAAGCCAACTACCTCCGCCTACATCTACGTGGAAAACAACGCACTTTTAGGTGCCCGGGCTCCCCCAGCAGCCCTAAACCCCGCCCCGGAATACTCCGAGTTGGAAAGGACCCACGAGGATCACCGAGTCCAACTCTGCGGTGCGGCGCTCTGACCAAGCGAACCCGGGGTTGGGGGGGTCCCGTTCGCAGGGTCACAGGACGGCGGTACCCGGAGGGGCGGAGCGTCCCCATCCCCATCCCATCCCCATCCATCCCTCCCGTCCCGTCCCGTCCCGTTCCTTACGTTCGCTGCGTGGCAACGAACCTTCAGCGCAGGGCGAAGCTGGGAGCGCTCACCTCCCATCCCACCTCCGCCGCCCTGGATGTCCCTGGGTGTCCTGGATTGTCCGTGGATGCCCTGGATGTCCCTGGAATGTCCCTGGATGCCCTGGATGTCCCTGATCGCCCTGGGTTGCCCGGCCCGGCGACTACCTGCCGGGCGCGAGGAGCACGAGCGGCGGTGCGGGGGCCGATCCGGGCAGCGCGCTGCGGGGGCGGAGGCCGGGGCCGCCCGGAAGAGGCAGAGCCGGAGGGTTCCAGCGAGCTCCGGGCCGGGTTCGGTGACTCCTGTGTGTTCGCTCCCTGCTCGTATGGCCGGGCAGGAGGGGCACATCCCCCGGTGACGGCCCCGGAGCGCGTCCCTGCCGCGGGCACACCCGGGGCAGCGCGGCTGTGCCCGCACACAGCCGTGTCGGAAACACGGATTGCTGTAAAAATCCATCACAGAGCAGCGATCTGAGCGCACTGACCAGCCGGGGTGTCCAGCCTGGGGAGGAGAAGGCTCCGGGAGACCTTCGAGCCCCTTCCAGTGACTAAAGGGGCTCCAGGAGAGCTGGAGAGGGACTTGGGACAAGGGCATGAAATGACAGGACAAGGGGGAATGGCTTCAAACTAACAGAGGGCAGGTTAGATGGGATATTGAGAAGAAATCCTTCCCTGTGAGAGTAGAGGGGTGCTGGCACAGGTTGCCCAGAGAAGCTGTGACTGTCCCATCCCTGGAAGTGTCCAAGGCCAGGTTGGACGGGGCTTGGAGCAACCTGGGCTAGTGGAAGGTGTCCCTGCCCGTGGCAGGGGGGGGAACTGGATGATCTTGAAGGTCCCTTCCAACCCAAACCAGTCTGGAATTTTGTAATTTGCAATCATGGGTAAAGGTGGGGACAGGGAATTAAACCAAGGTTTTCAGAGGATGAAATGTTTTGCAAATACAATTCCTAGAAGAGGAGACAAGAGGGAGATAAGAGGGAGTGAAATGTCAGACAGAAGTAAACTGTAGGGTGAAGTTTATTTGAGGTCGTAAAAAAAAAAACAAACCACTGAAGAAAAAATGCCAGCAAAGTTTTTCCAGCCAGATAGTCTTTCACTGTCTAAATCTTAATCTAAGTTACATCAGCAAAAATTTTATTAGTTGTGCTGTATGACTCAGACACTAACACAGAATGGAGGAATCCACTTGGGAAAGATCAAAACAATTTTTAAAATTCATTGCAGAATTCTGGAAATCCTTTTTTTCATGTAAAAAATATGTATATAAAATAAGTGTAAAATAAACAGTTTTTAGTGTTTGTGTGTTAAATGTGATTCAAAAAAACCCCAACAACTATTGTCCAACATGCAAAAGTTTCCCTAAAACAGTTGAAAATAGTTGGACTAGAGCAACTATTGACATTGGTGTGTAACAGTACTGAGATAATTGCTGATTTTAGAAGTAATATTTTTAACATGACACCAAGTTTTCCCTTTTGCTTTCAGGCCCGTTAACCTTGAGTCTCCCAAGGAAGTGTAAGCAGGGAATGTTTACCACCCTGTCTTACTTTCTTTACTGTCTGCCCAGGCAAAACATGGGCCAAAAGTCACTTGAAATTGTTGTCAGATAATAAAAATGTCCACAGACCCTCCGCACTACCCTGGTAATTGCAACCTGCAAACACACCAGTACTGAACACAGTAGAAATGATCTGTGAATCTGTGTGATCTCTGGATTGCAATTAATATAAATGAGTTAACAATGATAAATTCAGATCTCATCATATGAGCATTTTATGGACAGAATTCCATTTAAAGCAGCAAACAAAAAATATTACAATAAAGGAAAAACCTATGAAAAGGTGTTGAATGTTTGGAATAAGTCACAACCAGTTACAGGCTTTTGGTTCATGGTTTCTTTTGTGCTTTCAGAATTCATCTCTGACTTGGCTTTTCAGTAGCTGTCAGTGAACAGATGATTCAAACTATTGCGATGCCATTTGCTGATGAGAAAATGAAATTTTTCACTAGTTCTAATGAAGCTCAGATTAATGATCAATTAAAAGATGCTGCCCCTGCATGCCCATACAAAGGCTATGGCTTATGTAAGGGTGATCTCATCTCTAAATAAAAGGTCAGAAAGCTCTGGAATGGATGGGATACTCTAGAAATAGTTATTATTATACACGCTGTAGAACTGGCTGGAGTCTTCCCTCTGTCCTGATATCCTTGACTCAAAAGTAGCCTGTTCCTGAAACTTTATTATAAGTGGAAACTTCCCCAAAATACATATTAATCTTTTCTGCCTCCTCTCCCAAGGTGATCTCCTTATTGCCTGGAGCATGAAAATTGATTATCTTTAATATGATTTTAGTTTGCATTATAACAGGCTTGAATGGGAATGTAAAATATCCAGACTTTCTTAAATCCTACCATCTTGGGCTTTGGTGGTGGATCCACAAGTTGTGTGTTTGCACTATAAAGGAATGTTTCTCTGCGCAGTTTCAAACTTTACTGCATTGGAACTTGATTGAGTGCCATATATTTCTGTTTATAAATGAGGTAAAAAATACTTTTGATCAATTTCCGCTCTGCCCTCAGAATTATGAACATCTTATTCAAATTTCTAACCCTTCTACTGGCCAGATTTGGATCTTAAGCATCCTTTCAGCCATTGAACTTCTGAATTTCTATCTAATATGTCCTTTAACAACAGCAACATCCTTTATTAGATGTGTCACTGGTCAATGACATCAGTATCAACAGAACATCTCTCTCTCTCTCTCTCTCTCTCTCTTTATATATATATATATCGTTTTACATTTATTTAGGTCTCTTCCTACTACTATACTTTATCTACCTCATCAGACTTCTTTATTAAATTAGCTCTGAGGGCCCCTAAATGGTAATTTTCTCCCCAGGAGTTTCCAGCATTCAGTTATGACACATTCAGTCTAATTCACTAATACTAAAACTTTTAGGGGAATTTTCATAACACTGATCCTGTCAGAAGGTACAGAATTTCTAAAATGTTTTTCAACTCATGTCCCATGTCTTTGTTTTTCATTCCAGGCCTTTTCTCTCAGTCTTTATTTTATTTAAGTCTGTTACTTATAAGACATTGCATTTCCTTTCAGTTCTTTATTTGTTATTACTTGGTCATTTAATGTGGCATTTTCAGGTACAGAATGGTATTTTCTCAGGACTGGAACATCTGTAGTTTTCTTCCAGTGACAGCACATGAATTTGCTTCCAAGTAAACCAAAGCTTAAACCAATCCATGAACTTCAAGGTCAAAGGCTGTGATGGGGTGGGATGAAAAACTAAAAATGGAGGATTTTATTAAATGCCTCGAGATGTGAATTCACAAATATTTCAGGCTGGATTAAATTCCTTGTTAAGGACTAACCTCTGGAAGCATCTACTTTCTGCAACATCTGCTGTGGAGGAGAGACTTGGGCACTGGAGCTGTAACTGCCCCCTCGCTGGAGCCGGGACAGGAACAGATGGAGTCTCAGGGACGACGTGGGATTGAAAATCACTCTGATTTGGACCTCACTTGTAGATCTTTAATTTCCCCCCAGAGAAAATTGTCAGATTGGAGCACAGGCATAATATATTTGTGTGTCTGTGCTTTACTGAGTCAGAATCTGGCCTCGCTCACTTCCTCTGCTCCTCTGACCTCTCCTCAGCTGCGAAGAACCGCAGGAATGTAACCTGGTGTGATTTCAGTGCAACGAGTAAATAAGTCTTGCCTTTCACATTTAGAAGAACCAGGAAAAAAAAAAAAAGGCTGAATGAAACCAGAAACTGTGATTTTGTTTGCCAAGACTCTGGTGTTTTCTCCACAGCAGGGATGTGTCCTGCAAATTTCAATCTGGAAATATTCATGTCCATACAGAGCTGGCTGTTTGATCTGAGCATGTTTTGTTCTTTAATTGGCCCTGAAGGAGAGTGTGTGTGTGTAAAAACACTCCGAATCTGGTTTCTTAATAGGTTTTTAATAATAAGAAGTAACCTCTTATACCAAACTTCTGTTTGCAGCACATTTTGGGAGTTTGTCCCTGTGTTTTAATTGATGTGAAATGATGGGAAGCACCTGAGTCACTGGGAAGAGGAGCATGATGGGTGTAAGAGGGAAAGTTAAATTTGGTGATGTGGGATGTGATTTGTGTGTAAGAAAAGAGGTCTAAGGGTTATTCTGAAGATTTGTGATTTTCTGTGATTTTCATCCTTCATTCTGGTTCTAAGTAGTTGGAAGACTTTAAATGTCCACAGTTCTTTAAATTCAAGGGCGTTCAGATAAAAATCTGTACATTTTAAATGGTCATCATCTTTGAAATAGTTTGTCACCCTCGCTAACAAAACTTTTTCACTCTCTCTTCTCCCAAAACATTCTCCAAGCTTGTTCGATTCCACTTCTAAATCTGGATTCATCTCTATTAAAAAAAAACAAAGGGTAAGCTCAGAGTTGGGATATATTGAGCAGGAATACAAGTGGTTCCTGTGCTGGGAGAGGAAGGAAATTGGGTGGTTCGAAGTGTAGAATTACTGGTAAGTTCAGAAAATGTATTTTAGTAGTCAGAGCATTTTCAATACTTATGAAGAAGCTTGGGATTGGGAGAAATATGATTTCCTGCAATCAAGGTGCTGGGAGTTGTTTGCCAGCCACTAATGCCTTTAGGGAAATCTCATAGCAAAGTGTGTAAATGAAAGGCATATTAGCAGAGATTGGCTTCATTTTCTTTAGGGCAAAACCATAAAATGTTATGGTGTTTCATATGCCCGACTTCAGGTGGTTTAGTTATCTCCTGGCTGCTCTGTTCCAGAAGTTGTTGGAAAATGTTTTGACAATATTGGTGAAACTAACTGGTATAAATTTTAACAGTTGTGCTACAGAGAAATTTGTGCAGTAAAAATACTTATAAATGTTAAATAAGAAGAATTTTGGGTCAATAAGACCAATGATAAATCTCCTCTTAAATTAAGTGTGCCTGGAGTCCTATATTTAGTGGAGCTATTGCCAAATTCCAGCAAGGCTCAAGCATTTCCAATAATTATTACAGCAAAATTTGCAGCATATGTTTTTTTCCTATTGACGTATTAAGCATATTTGCAATAGAACACATCCTTCAAGGGACTGGGCTATTGTAACCTGGTTAGAGATGAGCCCAACATTGTCATCAGTGTAAATGACTTGGGAAATCATAGGGAAAATTGAAGGGTTTGGTTTGGAAGGGACCTTAAAGATAATCTAATTCAACTCCCCTGCCATGGGCAGGGCCACCTTGCACCAGGTTGCTCCAAGCCCCGTCCAACCTGGCCTTGGACACTTCCAGGGATCCAGGGGCAGCCCCAGCTTCTCTGGGCAACCTGTGCCAGGGCCTCTCCACCCTCATAGCCAAGAATTCCTTCCCAATATCCCATCTAACTGCGCCCTTTTACGGTTCAAAGCCATTCCCTCTTGCCCTGTCTCTCCAGGCCCTTGTGAAAATATTCTTAATAATTCTTTTTTTTTAATGAAGATTCCTCCTTGCATTCCCACCTATGCCATAGGCAGGTGAGGTGCCAACGGTTACTGTGCTGTTGCATTCCCAGAACTGGCGTCATCAATCCCTTTGCAGGAAAAACTTGCTCCCAGATAAAACTGAGTATTTACTGGGAAGGACTGGAAATTAAATCAAGTTAATTCCTTTTGGGCTCTCTAACCAAGCCCTGTGTGCATGTGCAGGGACATTGCGGAGTCACATATTGCATCCTTAGAAATGAATCCACGTGAAGTTGGTCCTAACATGCCTCTTGCACCAGAGGAAATGGATATTACAGTTGCTGGGTTGAAACGTGCGCTCAAATGCATTGGGAGTTTGATACTATTTTTCAAGCTGCCAAATAGATAATGTCAGAACATTTCTGAAATGGGATCCTCACATCAAGATATACGGCACCAATCAGCTCACATCAGGCAAAGTACAGCGGAAAGCTGTGGATGGAGGAGACTACTACAGAATTTCCATTTTCATTCCCTATGTCAACAGCTTTGTAACTTACCTAGTAGATTGTTTTATGTTTTCCAGACATATTCTCAGTAGACCACAAACACTACATTCAGCTCAGCCTTCAGAACCCAAAGAATTAGATATGCTGTAGTTTATGAAATGGATGTTTATGAAAGTATCCTTTGTTTGAATTGCTCAAAAACCCAACATGAATTCAAACTTTGACAGCGTAAGCAGAAAATAAGAGGGCCATAGTGATCTCCCAAATGTAGCCTTAACTATTGAGGTTCTCATATTGAAAATGCAATTTTCTGTCTAGATGTTTATGAATGTCTTCAAATTCCCTTTCATAATAGCCCCTTTTTGACAGGCCTTTTTCAACTCTGAAATATGAGAAGAAAGGTTGCTGCAGAATGTAGTATATACCATTACAGGAGGTGCACCTCTGTCCCTCAAGCCGACCGTGCTCCTTCGGAAGTCAGGGATGATATATGTGTGTGGAGGAGGTTGCAGAGCCCAAGATCCGTTGCAGGGAAGCAGGATTCTTTTACTGAATCACAGTGAGTTCAGGTGCTAAAACACGATGTGACACTTTAGGGAGCCTGTCTGTGTAAAATGTATGAATTCTGTATGATTTTATAAACTGCGGGTATAACTCCAGCCTCGTGTAATCTTCCGAGTGCTGGCAAACCTCATCACACAGTCACTGAAGAACAGTCAGAACTGTTCATATTGAATTACTCTCCACAGGTAGAAATGTGTTTTGTTTTGGAGAGGGTCTAAATGAAAGGAATCAGTTTCCCGTGGATAACCTGCGTGTGGTAGAACCAGTGTCACCGGGATGGATGGGCAGCAGTGCACAGCACAACAGAGCTGAACATACGCAGGTTCTACCTGTTCTCCCACACATTTTCACACTGTCCTTGTGCTTTTGTAAGGACCTCATGGCAAATGATTGTGCTCTTGGGCAGCTGAGGGATAGAGCCCCTCAGAAGACTGTATCCTGAGCTGGATCCCCATAGCATGACCAGCAGGTCGAGGGAGGGGTTTCTCCCCTTCTGCTCTGGTGAGACCCCACCTCCAGTTCTACCTCCTGCTATGGGGTCCCAGCACAAAAAAGACCTGTTGGAATGAGTCCAGAGAAAGCCACAAAGGTGATCAGAGGGCTGGAGCACCTCTGCTTTGGAGCCAGGCTGGGAGAGCTGGGGGTGTTCACCTGGAGAAGGCTCTGGGGAGACCTGAGAGCTCCTTCCAGTGCCTAAAGAGGCTCCAAGAGAGCTGGAGAGGGACTTGGGAAAGGGCCTGGGGAAGGGCCTTAAGCTGAAGGAGGGTAGATTTGTTTTAGATATTAGGAGGAAATTCTTTACTGTAAGAATTGTGAGTCCCTGTCACAGGTTGTCCAGAGAGGTTGTGGACTCACAATCTCTGGAGATATTCGAGACCAGGCTGCATGTGGATCTGAGTAACCTGATCTAAGGATCCCTGCCCATGGCAGGGGAGTTGGAACTAGGTGATCTTTAAGGTCCCTTCCAACCCAAACCATTTCATGATTCTATGTTTATGACTCTATGATTCTATGATTGGAGAATCCCATTGTTGGATCTCCAAACAACTGGTGACCCAATTGCCAAGACAACTGGACAGGTCAGATAAGCCAAACTGGGAGCTCTCTACATATTCTCATGTTCTCTAAAGAAATAGTATTTAAATGATGTTTCTCTGAGGGGTTAGAAAGGCAAAGAGGAAGGCAGGAAGAAGTGCAAGCTCTTTGCCAAGCAGCACTCCCAAAGGAAAGCTGGAACCCTGTCCAATTGCATTTCTGTGCAACCTCAGTGGTAAATTGGGGCACTCACTTCACTTCTTGTGTGTTTCATTAACATTTTTGCATAAATACAGTGTACTGTACTGTATTCCACTGTGAGTGGAATAGAAATCTGCCCTGAAAATGTTTATCTTCTCTCTTTTTTTTTTTAAATATATAATGTTATTTGTCTCTTAACAGTAGTGGGAAATACACAGGGTTCCTGTTCCTCATAGCAATCTTGGTGTGAGTTTGGGTTCAGCTCCCCATTCAAACAGCAGTCTAAGTATAGAATAGATAAATATATAAAGTATTTTATAAATATAAAAATAAAAATGGGTGTAATTCTGTGCCTGTTCTCAGAAGATGCTGATGTCCGGGCTCGGAGCAGAGGAACTCACTGGTTAATTGGATCCATGGTGGAGCAATACTGGGAAGTCCCCTGGCTGGGCTGAGCTTGACCTGGCTCTGTTGCCACACCTCCTGGGAGGCAACATCCCTCCAAAATGCTCCTGAGGCCACAATCCAGCAAATCCATATGGCAGGTGCACAGCTGGGGTGAGATGCTCCCATGTGTCCATTTGTAGGCAAATCTATTCCATGTTCAGCTTCCAAAGTCGGTTTAATAATAAACATTAAAATACCAACTGACCTGCAAGAGGAGAAAAAAAATTTGTTTGTGACATTAAACACCTTCACATGAAATAATTCAAGTTAACCTGCAGCAGATTTTAAGCATAAGCAAGTCCCTGGGTGGTGAAGGTAGAGATGTGCACCCTGAAAAGGTCAGACAGCTGCTGAAACCTCCGTGTGCTCCCAGTTCTGACAAAAATGAGGTGGAGGCAAAGACAACTCCAGAGCCAGCCTGAGGAGTAGGAGAGGAGTGTGCCAGTCAAAAGAGAGGTAACATTTCTATTTCTGATAGTGCTGGAAGGTACCAGGAGTCAGGAGGAGCTGGAGAACAAGTGCTCCATCTCCTGAATTTGCATATCTTGTCTAAAACTTTCCAGATTCTCCGCTCTCAGGATGCTCCCTCCAAATCGCTGCCATCCCCTGCCTGGTTTAGCTTTTCCTGGCTTTACGGAAGCACAACAGGAAAACCAGCCAAGTTGAACCCAATATAATGGTTGAATAGTTTTATTCTGCTCTGGAACACGGAGCAGAGATCGTTTTGATTCGTTTATTGTTTCAGCGCTGGGCAAATACAAATATTTCTCTTGCGTCCGAGGATATTTTTAATCCTGCTTTTTAGATGTTGTTTTATTTTGCTTGAAACTCCAAATGCATTCTTCCCAGAATTTCTAAGCTCATTCTTTTTAATTTTTTTAAGGGTATCCTGTCACTTTTTAAATACAGTCTTTTCATGTTGCCAGTGAATTGCTTTGATCTGCAGATGAAAACTGATGAGACGCCGTTTCCTCAGCGCTGAACTTTGCCAAAAGTTCCGAGTGTGTCTGCAGTGGAGCCTGCCAGGATCCGAAATTCGGGAAAATAAAATTCCTGACAGGACTTTCCAAAGCAATCTTTTCCCATTGTCTGTAAAACAAAAAGCCCAGGACAAGGCGTCTGTGGTTTGGTAGCATGGAAGTGAATGAATGGAAAAGAAACACAGTTTGGTGGGCGTATTCTCTAGTTTATTTATGGAGTAATAGCTGGGAAGTAAAGTTATATTCCTCTTTCTCTGTGCCACATCTCCATGACTCAAGGGATCTGGGAAGGGAGGAGCTTGGAGCATGGAGGGAGAGCTGGGGGAAAAAAATTGCCCCTGAAATGGTCTTAATAAATTTATCCTGAAAAGGACCATATACAGTGATGCTGTAGGATTGTAAAATAGTCTTGGGTGGATTGGAGGAGGTCTTCAAGTCATCCCTCTGCCCCAGCTCCAGGATCAGACACAACTGCTCAGGGCTTTCCCCAACCAGGTCTGGAAACCCCCAAGGCTGAGGACAGCCCAGCCTCCCCGGGGATCACATTCTTCAGCTCCTCTGCCCTCCCAGGGAAGATGTTTTTCCTGAAAATCCAGTACTTTTGGTGCCTCTCGGTGCTGAAGTTCAGGAAACACACATGTCCCTTGGGGGGAAATGGGCTATTTTGGTCAATTCATGCCAAATTACATAGTGGGTGGTTGGAAGCTCAACATTATTCTCATAAATATCACAGTTCCCTCAGATTCAGATGAGTGATTCTTTTTAGCTGAACTGCTACTTGAATTCTACAGCATATTCCAGGGAATAAGTAAATAAAACACCATTCATGCCATGGGATCAGCATACTAATTTATGGCCAGATCTGAAGCCTTTTCCCAAGGCAAAATACAATTAAAGCCAGGCAGAACTTGACCCGAGTGAGCACTTCAGCATTTGATCTGTGAATTTGACTTTTCTGAATTTTTATTATTTTTATACAGTAGTAAAAGTCTCTCCTGCTGGTGATTTTACATTGTGCTGGATATTGAATTCCTTGCAGCAAAGGCCTCACCTCTTGAAACCTAATCTTATATAGCATGCCATCTAAAGAACTTAATTCTTATTGGGATAACAAGTTTAAAAACATATATTTTTAAAGCACATCCGTGACATTTTTGTTAACCTGGTTCTAACGGTGATCCAGCAGGAACAGCAGAGGATGAAAAGTGAGGAACAGGCTGAGATCTAATCTGACCCAACTCATTGATTCCCTCCCTGACCTTGGGTAAGCCTTTTGACCTGCCTGGGCCTCAGTCAACTCAGCTGGAAAATTGGGTAAAGAGCAGAGCCAGTTAGAAAACCATCTTCAATTTGAACAAAGATTTCCCGGAGACCCAAAAAAAGTGAGTGTAGTCATTTGGTACAGACATAATTGATTGTGGACTGCACAAGAATAACATCCTGAGCTGTGGGATCCCATGGATGACATCTCATTTGTCCTGTGGTGGCTGGGTGGTCTCTGCGTCCACTTTTCCTGTCTCCAGAACTGTATTTTCCTTTTCACGGTGTTAGTCTGGCCGTGTCTGCCCTCAGTAGGAATGTGGCTCAAATACTGTATGAGCCTAGGAAGATGGTGAGGTGTTGTCATTATTCCTGTTCGGATGAGAGTTACTGAAGTAAATTATTGCCCCCTGGATTTAGCATGACCTGGAGTGGCATCACATGGTACTGTGCCAATAACACATAGAAATGAAATCAGGGATTTACAGAATGACAAAATATTTTGAGTTGCAAGGGACCCACAAGGATCATCGAGTTCAACCCTTAGCCCTGCACAGGCCCATCCCCAGGAGTCACACCATGCGCCTGAGAGCGTCATCCAAACACTCCTTGAGCTCTGGCAGCCTTGGTGCTGTGCCCACTGCCCTGGGGAGCCTGTTCAGTGCCCAACCACCTTTGGGGAAGAACTTTTTTCTAACATCCAACCTAACCCTCCCCTGACAAACTCCAGGCCATTCCTGAATTCATTACTCAGAATTCATAGATCACAGAATGGTTTGTGTTGGAATGGACCTTAAAGCCCATCCAGTTCCACCCCCTGCCATGGGCAGGGACACCTTCCACTAACCCAGGCTGCTCCAAGCCCCGTCCAACCCGGCCTTGGACACTTCCAAGGATGAGGCAACCGTAACTTCTCTGGGCAGCCTGTGCCAAGGCCTCCCCACCCTCTGGGATTCTCCTGAGGCTTTCCAATATGTCCTGGCTTTTCCAAGCCTTGTTTCCTGCCATCAGTCTGGCCCCAGCGGTGCCTGTAGTTACCAAGAGGAGGGTTCAGGCTGCAATCCCAACATCAATCCTCGTGTGTAAGGTCAAGTCAGAACCCCTTTGCTCCACAGCGTGCACGAGATGTGCCTAAAACTGGAAGCGTGGGGTTGGCTTTGTGCAGATCCCCCCATCCCTGGTGGAGCTGTTTCTCCAGCCCGGCTGCTGGAGCAGCCCCCAGGCGCAATCTGGAGGGTGCAGTCCCTTGGAGCCGAGCCAAGGGCACTGCCATGGCATGTGGCTCCAGCCACGCGGGGCTGGAGCGGCTCCCGGCCGCGTGCGCGGCGCTCCCGGCTCTCACGGAGCTGGCACTGTTTGTCCTGGGCAAACGCCAGCTCCTCTCACCGTGCCAGCGTGTTTGAACCAGCCCGGACTTGCTAATCTATTCTCCGTGACCCACACGCTGGAAAAATGACCGTTTCCTTTTCCCAATTCCCACATCTGCTATTTGTTTTCCTCTCTTTGCCTTCCCAAGATTTGGGAAGGAGTTCAGGAATGCGGAGTGCTATTCAAAGCCAGGCTGACCTCAGATACTGAGTGGCATTTATCTGGCAAGGCTTGGAGGTAAATAGTGAAGGGGAAGCGGGCATGTTTCTTCACTTCCACGTGTGTATTTCTAAATGTTTTTAAATAAAAATAATGATTTTATTCTAAAATGTTACCTAGAGTAGGAGGGACCTGGTGTTTCCAATGGAAACTAGTAAATCCTGCTTTGCCAGTTAATTTGCTCTGTCATTATCCTTCCACGAAATAGTCTAAACTTTAACATTAATATTAGGTGCAAACACCTACAAAAAGTCACTTCTACTAGTCCAAATGAAATTACTATGTGAGAATGACATTTATGTTGGAATAAAATCATCACTGTGCCTCATATAACATAATATATCTCTACATTTTGCATCACAAAAAAAAAAATCTTAGGCTCTGCTCCCTTTAAAAGTGCAGGCACAGAAAACCAAAAATTTCACTTCAAAAATATTCAGTATTTTTAATGGAATAGTATGAAAACATTTTGTTTTGAAGGCATATTTAGCAAGGAAATTTGAAAAGCAGTGAGCACAAATACAGTTTGGAAGAAAAATCCAGCCAGAATTTGCAGAATAATACAAAATATTTATGTTTGGGAGGGTCTGGATGATGTGTAATGACCAATAATCCACCTTTTTTTCCCTTCTTTTATTTTCCCAAAGAAGAGAACTCGATAGACCTTACTGAATTAATTTCCCCGCGACCCTTTTTAGTAGGAATGAGGTGATTTTAATTTTTTTAAGCATATATATCTTGAATTAAAGAACAATTAAAACAATCACATCTTGAAAGATAAAATTGTTAAGGAAGATTAAAGGGAGATTTAACCAAAGATGCTTCTCTGCCTTTTTTGTAACAACTCAGTGAAAGTTTGGTGTCAAAATTGAAAGTAGAAGTTAAAACTGGAATCAGGGTCTATGGCTGTGTATTCCTCTGGGCAAAAGTACAGGAATTACCCACAAATATTTGGTGGGGTTTATATCAAGAGCCAAAAATATGTGTACTTATGGAATTAAAGGGAAAGGAATTTTAGAAGAGCTGATTAAACTTGCTGCAATGCTGGTGTTTAGATTAATGGCCAAGAATGAGGAGCTGATTTTTTCTGACTTTTGAGACACACGTTCCTTCTAAGAATGAGGATCTGATGATAGGAATTAGCTGAACAGCAACGAGTGTGTCAGGGTTTGCAGTGTGACACATCCTGCCTTGTCCTTTCCTCTGAGATGTGTCATCAGAACTCCTCAAGTAACTCTGAAAGCCTTCAGTTATTCATATTTAATCTGCTGTTATCACTCCTGTGTTCCTTTTGCTCTCACCCCTGCCCAGATTTCCTTCCACCATTGAGCACCTTTGTTTAAGATTATTTCCCCCTGGATTGATCAAGGTGCATTTTTCCAAGTTCAGTGTCATTTGTCACCGTTCAACAACTGAACTTTGAAATCCCCCCTGATCACTGATGCCACCCACTGTTGCTGTCGTAGGAACAGGAGGCAGAGATGAAAAGTGCCATGAGATCATCCAGCCCAGCTCCGGGGATGGCTCTGGCTCTGGCTGGGGCGATGGAGATGGAGGGGATCTTTGGGCAGCTCTTTGGATCCAGGCTCGGTTTTTGCTCCCGCAGACAGATAAGGTTCTCTTTCATGTCCAGGAGCCATCAGGAAACGAAAACCCAGTGCACTGGTGGAATGACTCAACCATTGTGACTGGGAGACCCTGCACAGTGTCAATAGATAGACCCTGGCTGTGCTTCAAAGGGCTGTGACGGTGACAACAGGGAGTCAGGGCTTATGGCCTGGGTGAGGAGACCTCTGTCCATCCTCAGCCAAGCACCACATCAGGACTAAGTGTTTGAAATACAGAAAGTTTTGACATAATGCTTAAATATGGAGCAAAGTGAAAGGAGAAATATAGTTAGAAAGGGATCAAAAATCCATACTTTCAGTAGAAAATAAATAATAATAGGCAAACCAGGGGGGTAGGGAATTCTCACTGAATTCAGTGCAAAACTCCCTTTCATTTTATTAGAATCATGGAATAGTTTGACTTGGAAGGGACCTTATAGATCCTCTCATTCCACTCCCTGCCATGGGCAGGGACACCTTCCACTAGCCCAGGTTGCTCCAAGCCCCATCCAACCTGGCCTTGGACAATTCCAGGGATGGGGCATCCACAGTTTCTCTGGGTAACCTGTGCTGGGGCCTCTCCACCCTCCCAGCAAAGAATTCCTTTCCAATATCCCATCTAACCCTGCCCTCTGGCAGTGGGAAGCCATTCCCCCTTGTCCTGTCACTCCAGGCCCTTGTCCAAAATCCCTCTCCAGCTCTCCTGGAGCCCCTTTAGGCACTGGATGGGGCTCTTAAGGTCTCCCTGGAGCTTCTCTTCCAGAGGCTGAATGCCCCCAGCTCTCCCAGCCTGGCTCCATAGGACAGGCAAAGAGAAAAAACAAGTTATGTGTATTTGTAATCAAAGTAGTTTGTGGTGACAAAGTTGCTGCATGGAGAGAAATTTTGCATCCTAATTTTCTTCAACTTCTTGCTGTTCCTAGATTTAGCTGTGACTACCTGTTGGTCTGTAATGTTTATTTTTTTTCCCCTGCTGAGACACTTTTCTGTGCGTGCCAACAGCACCACAACTGCAGTAGAGACAGTCCTGGATAAGGTCAGTTAGATTAAAACCTGTGATTTTTGTAAATACTTTTGTTGTTTCTCTCTGACATGTGAATGAGTTTTTGTTTCTTTAAAATATGGCATGAGATTAAATCAGAGTAAAAGTGTCCTTTTATAAACTGGGTCAAAGGGGATATAGAGACAGTAGGTAAGTAAGTCTGTTAGTGTAACTACACCAAAAAAAAAAAAGAGCAAAAATGGAGAAAAAAAATGCATTTAAGTACTTTAGTCTCTTCAGACTGACTGTCTTCAGCTTATGAACTAATTGAGGAGAGAATGAAAGCATAAAACCATTTCTTGTTAGAGTTACAGAAGTAATTAATTGATCATATGTTGTTTCTTTAGCAATTACATGATATTCCCCTGTTAATCTGTTGAATATAAACACCCAACGTCTCTGCTGTTTTCCAAAGTGGATAAATGAAGTCCTTCTCCTCCTCCTGGGGACCTGTGGCTGGTTTTGACCAAGGTGTTCCAGGAGCTTTTGCCATTTCAGGGATGCCAAAGAACTCTGCAGACAGGAGACTTTTCCGTAATTAACCTCGTTGCAAAATAACGGGAGATCTTCATCACACTCTTTGTATTCCTATAAAATCTGTTGCCATGGGAGCTGGCATTGAATAGCAAGGTAGTGGAAATCAGGAGTGTTACATTACGTTTGCCCTGTAGCCACTGGAGGGTCCCTTAAAATAAAGTCGCCTTTTATCTTTGCTTTCTGAATAAACATAAAACTAGATTTTTAGTGCAAAATCCTGATTTCAAGGTTATTGATGCCAGACTAAATTAATACAGTCTGTGCGATAGCACACAAAATCCCCAGCAAAGCCAGGGATACTCCTGTCTTTTGAAAGCTTGACATTTGTTTTTCATAATGAACTTAAAGGTCACCAGCTACAGATGAATCAGGGTACCTGCTCGAGTTTACATTTACATGCATTTTATTTTATTCCCAGGTGCACTTTTTATGAGATCCATCACTGGAATAAAACTGTAGCGCTCTCTTATTATCTGGGTTTGATGGTCTAGAAGAGTTATCAACCTGCTGCCTTCAGGAGCGGGCTGTTTGTTGTCTTCAGTGCATAGCAGAACCACCAGATATCAGTGTAGGGTGGGTTGAGGAATGTCTGCTTTCTTTCCTCCTAGGCCTGAACATCACCACTAGTTTCACCTCTAAATATCACATTAAAAAGTGTCTTGTTGTTCCTAACCTGTAATTCCTCGTGTCTTGACGTCGTGCTCAGTCCTTGAAATGATGACACACTGTCCAAGTTAGCGAAAAATGGTTTGTGTGTGTTGATGCTTCTTTAATTCTCGTTTTATTTCTAGAGATGATGATGTAATTAATCAAAACACAGGTTTTGGAACTTCTAGGGATTCCAAATGCCTCATTCAGCCTTACAATGGATGTGTCCCGTCTCTTCTGCATATGAATTTTTGTTTTTGTTCAGCTTAGCAAGTGACCTGTATTGCTGCACGGATTTCTTGAAACTAAATAACATTTTATACTTTTACCAAAATACCTGTGGAGCTGACAGAGCATGATGCATTCATTTTCCTTGATTTTGTAGTGAGGGAAAAGGCTAGCATGAATAATTCAAAAATAATGCTGAGACTGTTAAGATTTAGTACTGGAGAGGTCATCACAGTTGGGAGAATGAGCTGGGAGACTATTACTATTCCACGATCTTTGAATCTCAAGGTGACATCATTATTATTTCTCTATATCTATAATGTGGTGCTGCAACCAACTTATTGCAGTGTTTCTCATGTAGGGTAGAAAGATCAATTACATACAGACCTCAAAATGTGAACTATAAGCATAGTGTCCAATAAAACTGTCATTAACAGTCACCACAATTTTAACTGTCTGCTTCCAGGTCAAGCTGTTTTAAAAATGATAACTGACATTGAAAGGTTGAATAAAGAGCACCCATTCCAAAGGGAACAGGTCTGGACCCAAATAACTTGTCATTAACAGATTTGCTAATTCCATTCTGCAGTTTACGCAGGGATTCAGTGTTTTTCTCATTGTTTCTGGTGGCATATCCTCTGACAACCCTGGGAAAAAAATAAAACCTGAAGTTTTCCACATGATCAGCATCCACAGTGGTATTGGGGAATGCAGAGAAAGCATCCCTATGCAATTTGATTTAATTTATTCCTTTCTTCAATGAGAAACTGAAAGATATGACCCAAATGGAAGTCGGATTGTGGAGGTGCTTGTTGCAGTACTTTAACTATTACCTCACCTCTCCGTGTGCTGTCAGCTCACTGGTGTGCCTATGGAAGTGTGAGTTATCCAAAATAAACAACTCCCTGACGAATATCCAGAGGAATCTATGCCAGGAAACAGCCGTCAGGACTTCAGAGCCGCCTCTCCATTGGGCAACCGCTGCCTTGTGTGTTTAATTAAACATCCATTTCCCTCGGAGAATATCCCTCCAGACTATAACTCTTCCAATAAACACTTTTCCTACTTGTTTTGTTTTCCTTTTTCTTGTAATTTTCAGATGAGTCTGAAAGATAAATAAGGCAGCTTTCATAACGAAATTACAGAGGAAGAGGGTTGGTGAGCCACCTGTTCCGAACGCGAGGACATTTGATGTCAGGAGCACTCAAATGTTTGTAAAAAATATGCTGCAACTCTTTGAAACTGTGATTCCTTTTCTGGTTTTGAAGGAACAAGCTGCTATCCTCTTCTCTTAGTTCTTTCCGGTATTTCTTGTGGGATTTAGCCATCATGGTGGCTCCTTGTTACTGGATAGTTGACCATGAAGGCAGTGCAGGGCAAGGAGCGCGGTGGGGCTGCGCATGCCCAACTGTTGGTTCCTTTTTACCCCACATCTTTCTCCCTCTTCTTGCCTGATTTTTACCCTCTTGGCTACTTCAGAGCCATGATCCACAGCCAGGAACACAACTATTGCCTTACTATTGCCAGGGATCTCCACCAGCCCACTCTGTGGGGGTCTTCCGAGGATATCGATGGCTCTTGGATAGCCAACAGCCCCTCCATTGTTTACGGTCTAAATGGGCTTGTTGGTGCCTTTATTTTTCTAAATTCTGATTAACATTGTTTCTATGAATTAAATATTTTTACTATAGAATCCCAGAATGGTTTTGGTTGGAAGGGACTTAGAGATCCTCTCGAAGTTTTGTGCCAGCGCCTCACCACCACCCTCACAGCCAAGAATTCCTTTCCATTATTCCATCTAACCCTGCCCTCTGGCAGTGGGAAGCCATTGCCCCTTATCCTGTCCTTTAGGCACTGGAAGAGGCTCCAAGGTCTCCTCAGAGCCTTCTCTTCTCCAGGCTCTCCCAGCCTGGCTCCAGAGCAGAGGAAGATCAGAGGAAGAAACAGGTTTTATGACACAAACATTGAGAACTCTGGACACTTCACCTTATTTTTGTTTTTATCATGGGTCCCCTTGTTTTGGGGCCATGATACAACAGCAAATACCTTTACTGCCAGATTTATGTTCAGGGACTGTAGTGACAGAGCTACAAAATAAGGGAGTCTGCAGGTCAGGAATCAATTCAAATGGCTCATCTGCTCTAGGATTTCTAAACTTAATATTGCTCTGATTTGTGTTATAAGGAGTCTGGAAAAAGTTTTCCTGCCAGTTATGCCTTTTAGGTGACCTGAGGATTTAATTTGGAGAACACATAGTGCTGGATTTTGCTTGGAAAGGCCATCTGGCTGTAGGTGATCTTGCTTGAGATTTAAAAAACATAATAATAATTTAATAATAATGAAATATTGTTGACAAAAAGGATGCTTTTACATAATCAAGTAGGGAGGAAATCCTCTTTCTATCAGAGCGTTTTGGTTTCATAATATGTTTTGAAGCAACTTTTCAGAAGAGGAAATGCATTGATCCCCAAACCAGCCCCAAAAAACACTGAGGCAAATGTTTTGAGTGGATTTTTTTGTCATACCAGCAACTCCATCAATTAATAATGAATTTTGAAATAAAAACTACAATAATGAGAAATTCTTTTTCACATGAAGAACATTCTGAACCTAATGCCTGGTGAAGGATGTTAACCTGTTATTCAACCAGGAGAGAAGAAGGTGGCAAAAAACCCCCCCACACCCAAAGAGAGTCATTAAACCTGTTTATCATTAAATAAAAAGCACAAGTTTGTTCCAGAATGCAAAGTGCAGCGTTCAAGGAAATGTAAACGTAAGTGCAACTATTTCATTTCATGTGAGGTTTATGTTACTCCCCTATTAAATTTAATGGGTTGCCTCATGAGAAGCAGCTCATTAATATGAATACGAAGAGCATGTTTCAACCTGCAAACTAAATAACACAAAGATGGGTGATGTTTATTTTCCTCTACTTTTGAAAAATATGAACTCCTGGAAATAGCCGGAGCCTGGGGATAAGGCACTGAAGTGGGAATCAGGAGGTTGTGCTTTTCATTCCACTTGGTGTCATATCCCTCTGATGTGAACCCGAGCAAATCAATTAACTGCTGTTTACTTTGGTTACTGAATCAGGTTAAATCAACGAGCAGTGGAATGCTTATTGTGAGGCTAAATAATTATAATTAATTATACTGGTTTCGATGAACATCAGCTGCCTGGAGTGATGGGCAGTGCTGGAGTGGTGCTCCAGGGTTTGGATTTGGGATGCTTGGCAGCTGTCTTGGCGTGTTGGAGTCCAAATGCTTTCCCCCACTGGTGTGGCTGTATTTATTGCTTTTGGCTCCAGAGTGACCACGACCATTGAAACTGGCACCCACAGACAAGGGAAAAGGGACATTCCTACGTCCTTGGTTCCCTTTGGAGTAATGGACAAAAGAGTATTTCCCATGGGCAAAGCTGAGCTTACTGCTTGATGTATTTCCAGTAAGTTGCTACATGAAAAAAAAAGAAGCAAAATGAGCAAAACGCCTTAAAAATGAAATTGAAAAGTCAGACAGCAAACAGCCAGGAAGGGGCATATTTATGGCCCTCAAAGGAACATTAATTTACCCACGTTTATAAAATTAGGGTTCATTTTCCAGAAGACAGAGTCCTTTTGTGGTTTCACTCTCTAGCCACAGAACTAAATCTCACCAGGGAATTGCTGGTGTTGTTTGGGAACTGGAACCTCAAGAAACCTGAATTTTGTTCATTTATTTGTCACTTATTCATCAACAACATTTCCTCATTATCATTTTAAATTCCTAAGTAGGTGTGGGGCTTGTCTCATACTCTTCTGATGGAGTTTATATGGGGCTTTTTGAGGCACATAAATTAATTGTTTTTTTATTGCACATAAAAATATTTCCCAAAATAAATGCTATAACTGAAAACTACCAGAAATTCAGGCCTTGATCCTGCAGTGGGACAGGATCCATTATACTGCTATAAAACATTGCTTAATTCAGTAGCCTGGAAAGGTTCCTCCAACACGAGCCCTCTGAGGTGGATGTTCACCCCCAATCTGTCCCTCTCCATGACTGGAAGGAGCTCAGCTCCTTAGTGCCACTGAGGTCTGCCCAGGTGTTGGAAAACACATTCAAACAGCCTGATGAGAATGAAAAAAAACAACAAAAACTCCACTGAAAAATGTGATTTTTAGTTAATTTCAAATTTCCCTCTTCATTGTAGTCAAGAAAAGTCAAAGGAAGATACTAATTTATATAAAATTGTCATTGACAAAATATTTTTTGATCATTCTTTCTGCAATTACTTGTAATGAGAGGGTTTTTTGGCCTTAAATGTTATGATCTCGTTCTGCTCCTGTGGGTCTTCTGAAATGAGGACAGCATTCAATGCTGGGAATCCCAGAAAATGGATTCAGCTGGTCATCAGCCGAGAATTTGAGGTTTTCCTCTGTGTTTTGTACTGTGGAGGAGCTGCCATCCTGGTGGGAGCTGCAGAGAGTCTGAGATGAACTCTCTCTCATCCTGCCTCCAGCATGGAGATGGGGTGGCTGGGAGGAGCTCCAGACCCAAACCATGACCCCAAACCACCTGCCAGCCACAGTTCCAGGGGAGAGGGAAGTGCTCCAGACCCAAACCACGACCCACAACTTGCAGTGGTTCCTCAGGACATGATGGTTTCCACTGGGAGAGAAGGTTTCTCTGCCAGTTTAACACCAGAAGCAATAAATCTGTGTAATCACAAGTAGTCAGAGCCGTAATCGGACCTGTTTTATTGCCTTTTTTGTAGTTTTTGATGGCTGGAAGCATCTGGGGCTGGAGGAACTACAGTGCTCTGCTCCTCCTGTCCAAAGAATCACTGGTGGAAAAGTCTTGCCTTGTGTGGTAGCGTTGGGATGGATCACAACAGTGAAAAATTTCATAATAAAAAAATTTTTAAAAAAGAGGCATTCATAATAAAAAAAAAAATGAAATCAATCAAGTTCCTTGTAAGGCCTGAGTCCATAGGACTTCCAATAATAATTAAAATTTTAGGATAAAACACATGAAAATTACTTCAAAAGACTAGTAAGACCTGCGCTCTGATCCTCAAGTTGTACAAGGAAAATGTGTTAAATATTCTCCTTTTTTTTTTATTTTGTTACATTTTTGCTCCAATGCGCATACTCAGGAGACCCCTTTATTTCAAATTTAAAATAGTCCATGAAAATCTGTATTGACGTAATAGCTTATTAGGCTACAAGCAAAATATTCCCAGAACTAATTTTTAATTAATATAGTTCACTGAAAACTTATAAAAGATTCATACATAATATGATAAAAGAAATAAACATCTTCAATACCATGTTAAGTTTCTTTTCTTTGTAAAACATTGTTTTTTTTCCTCTGCTACCAGCACAACAAAACCTGCTCCTGCAAAACTGACTTGTCTTTGGCAGCTCTGTCAGATGTGGTATTTTCTGATACATAAAACGGTGTTTATTAATTCAGAGTCAGATTCTGACACCTTTTCTCGCTTTGGGCGCTGCCTTTCATAAACAGCTCCATATTTTTAATCCAGACTTCCCTGGAGTTTGTCATTGTGCCTCTAAGAACTGCTACAGAGCTGGTGGAGGCCACTGGAAATCATCTCACTGACCTTCGTGAGTTTTGTGTCGGTCACAAACACAGGCTGAGAATTGGAATTGTTCAGCCTGGAGAAGGGAAGACTCCAGGGAGAGAGGGCTGGAGAGGGACTTGGACAAGGGCCTGGAGGGACAGGATAAGGGGCAATGGCTTCCCACTGCCAGAGGGCAGGGTTAGATGAGATATTGGGAAGGGATTCTTGGCTGGGAGGGTGGTGAGGCCCTGGCCCAGAGAAGCTGTGGCTACCCCATCCCTGGAAGTGTCCAAGGCCAAGTTGTACAGAGCTTGGAGCAAGTTGGGATAGTGGCAGGTGTCCTTGTCCATGGCGGGTGTCCCTGGCCATGCCATGACAGGGACTGGATGGTCCTTAAGATCCTTTCCAACCCAAACCATTCCATGACTGTATGATTGTATAAAGTAATAAAAAAATGCAAAATTTGACCAGAATTGATCTCATCTCTCTGCAGTCACGTGAAAGTGAGATACCAAGTCCAAGTTCATTGCAAGAAGTTCTCTCTGTAGGCAGGGAGGAGAAATTGATATCTCAGGGGATGTTTTTTGGCCCCATCTCTGGCAAAGGAAGGTGTGTGTCAGGATTACGAAGCAGGAAAGTGCCTTGAATCAAGTGCCCTCCTGGGGGCTGAAGAGTTGGTCCCACCTGCGGGATCTGCAGATTTTTAACCTTTAGAAGGCACAGGGAGAAATCCTTGGAGAAATATGGAAGTCTGTCTTGAGCCTTCCCAGCAGGGATGACCTTCTGTGACCTGTTTGGCACAAAATACTTGATTTTTGCCCTTAAAAAAGCAGCTGCTATAGGATAGTATCTGACACTGAGTGTTGGGCTGCTCTGAGAAGCCCTTTCCTCCTCGCTCTCTTCCCTCCCCCAGAGTCCTCCCCAGACTCATGTGTTTCATTTTGGGTTCTCTTTATTTCAGCCTGTGCACAATCGCCATTTGCATCAGAAGTTTCCACTGTGGAATTTGATACAAAAGTTAATCTGGGACGGCTCAAGAATAAAAACTGGGGGCTCTTGGTCGTCGGTCAGTCGGGATGGGACTGCCTGGGTGGGACCGACTGCAGTTGGGCCATTCAGTAATAGGGTGGAGGCTTTACTGCCTCATCCTTCCTTGTTCTGGCAAGGGCAGAAGAGGAATTAAAGGAAGGCTGACAACCTGGATTCCCATTTCCTGCACCATTATTCCCGGTAGCTGCCGTTCCCTCTGCAGTCGCCCCAAACAAAGGCCGTGTCACGTTTCTCCTGAAGTGATGACAATTGAAGATGTTGATTTTTATGCAGCTCTGATCAAACCTCGTTGCTTTTGTTTAAGGAAAAGACACTCACATTCCTACTGAAACTATTCGGCTGAACTTCACAGCATGAGATATTCCCAGGGGCCAGAAGGGGATTTGGGTGTTGAGCTCCTGGCACTGGTGCTCCTGACTGAGGGGCCAAAGTTCCTGCTGGTGGACAGAGGACGGAAGAAAAGCAGAGACTTATGTTTTTATAACTGTTAGCAGAAACATTAAAAAGTACAGACTGAATTACAGCTGGCAGAGCAGCCTCAAGGGTGGGCTGAGGGGTCTCTTGCCTCTATCTCCAGAGGCATCCCTAGGTGCCAGAGAACCTTCCATATATGTTTCAAGAATTGCTAAAATCAGTAAACTCTGTGTCTTCAAAACTCCAAGTATTTCACTGGGGAAGATCTGATCCATTAAAATCTCCTTGGTGGGCACTTGTAAATGGTTCCTTACATCAGCAGGGTGTCCACTGGAAGACTGAGGTGAAAATCTTGGCCATCTCCTGGAAGATCTTTCCTAATTAATCCAATTGAGTATCTCAGTCTGAGTCAGGATAACACTATGTATTTAATAGGATTTAGTCCTTTGAATTCTTGATATCTATAGCTCCTGTGTGGCTTTAATATACTCAGCATTTTTCAGGATTAGGTGTTAAGGGCTTGATCCCAAAACGTTTAAAATCAATAGGTGTTTTCCTTTGGCTTCAGTGGGCTTTGGTTCAGCCTCTAAATATCAGTCAATGCTTTCTGATCTGAGTACAGAAAAATACTTTTAAATCGTGTTTCCAAAACTCTTATTGCTTACTTTACACCACATAACTTCTTGAACTCTGTGTAGATTTGAATAGGGAAATATTAACCAAAACAATAATGGTATTATTAGTTGAAGTTTTAGCTTATAAACTCGATAAAAAAGTACCATTGGGTATTCTTTAATGTTATAGAAGAAGAATGATTAATTTAAGGTTCAGGTGCAAGACAAGGTCAGGAAAGAATTGTTACTGTATACAGTGAGCATTTCAAGATGAATTTGTAGTTTGAAGTATCATTTTATGATGCATTTTCTGTTTTGTTATCAGGGGAAGTATGATGGGTGACATACGAGTGATCACAGTGTTTTGGTGCAATGTTCTGTGATGGGCTTTTCATAAAAATTAGCTGACAATGTCATGAGTATACAAGTAAATTTATAGCTTTCATACTGGACTGCCATTCCCAGAGCTATTTCCAATCACTTGGGCTTTTTATTAAGTTTATTGTTCTTTTATTGTTCAGTGGAGTGTAAGCAGCGAGATTACAAATAAATGTAACTTGCAGTGGGTATGAAGTCAGGCTTGCAGAATTAAGGAGAGCAGAAATTAATTTGAATCATTGGTGGTAGGAGATTCCACATCCTGACACTGCCTGTCAGATCCATGGAATCGGAGTCTGACGTGACCCTCCTGCCATAGGCACCACCCAAAAACGAAGTCTCACTTGTGCTTCCAACATCCTGACCACTTTTTTCCCTTTTTTTGCTTATTTTTGTTGCCCAGATCACTCTCCACTATCTTTCTTCTTCTTATTCCAGCACTCTCTTACAGCAAAACAACCTCAACACATGAAGGCATTGAAGTTTCTCATTTTTGCATCATTCTCATAATATCTCCAGCACAAAACCTTCAGCATTTATTTCCCTCTCCTTTTTCTCCTCTCAAACAGTGAATACTTTATCATTTTGGTTAATATCCTGACCAGCAGAGCAGAAAATCAGACTCATAGCTTTTAATGACACATTTTCAACTGCAAGTTAGTAAAAAAAAAATCATTTTTATGTGGTTCTCCAATACTTATACAGACTTGGAGAAACATAATTAAAATTTGTGTTCCTTCTTTGTTATTACTGCTGTGGACTCCACTTAAACTGGATGCTGTTTGTCTGGGCAATCAGACAATAGCTGGAATCCAAAAGCAAATCGATTTGCTGTGTGGCTTGTGCTATTACTTAAGTTATAAATAAAATGATTTTTCCCAGATGGCTCCCTGATGGCCCTGCTCTCTTCCCGGTACCAGCTACAGCTTTTCATCCCTGCAGCATCTCCCTGGTGCATTCCCACGGCCACTTGCACCTCCAGCCTTCCTCCAGCGCCACACCACCACTCTGGTCTTTCCCCAGATGCCCAGGGCTTTGGCTGGAGAGAAGGTGAACAAGATTGGGATGGGATTTATTTGTATCCCAGGATGGCCATGGGACTCCTCCTGAGGCCAGACCTTGCCAGGCTTCAAAAGCCACTGTCCTGGCTTAGCTTTGGAGGACCACTATCAAACTCTAGTGAAAGGGTGTTTACATTGAGATTGGAAGTGATTCCAAAGTTTTACACCCCAGCCTGAGGGCAGTGCCAGGTTTTTCCCTTTCTCTCTGCCAGCTGAAGATGCCTGTGACAGGAGATGCCTAGCCAGGCCCCCACTTCTGGTGCCAGCCCTCATCCCTTCCTGCATCCCCTCCTTATCCCTTACTCTGATGAATAAACCTGTTGAAGACGATGGGGCCACGTGCTGGTGAGGAATGAAGTGACATTTCAGGTGGCAAGTTGGTCTCCAAATTTATTTTTCCAGTGCAAACATTTTGAAACAGAAAGCCCAACTTTTCTCAAAGTTGTATATTTACTTCATGGGTAAATCTCCCTTCCAAAAATGTGGGCAGGGCACCATGTGAAACTATAAATATACATCTGAGAGCATACGACATACACTGGTCATCCTTTGTTTTCATTTTGCCTTTTCAAGATGACCAAAATCATTAATCTTACAGGTTATATTTTTGTATATTTGTGGTTTTGCTTTTTGTTGTTTTGTTTGGTTTTTTTTTTTAGGGAAGATGTACCTGGTAATCACACGGTGTTCTTAACAGAAGGAAAACAATTATGAAGAAAACAAGTATGTTGGAAAAATGGTGGGACTAAAAATAAATATTTTTCCATGAACACACAAGAACTATATTGCGAATTACAGGCAAAAAAAAATCAATAAAAAGTAGTATATAATAGCCATAGAGTTCAAACAAAGTGCATTCATTCCCTAGTCCCTAGGAGGACCCCTGAAATATATGTGCAAAACTTAATGAAAATCAGACTTTGTCGTGTCATCAAAAATAGCGAAGGAGTTGGCTGAGTTTTCCTTACATTTTGGCTACTCATCGCTCCATAAATATAGCACCTATTTAAAGCATCAAGCCTTGCTCACATTAAAGTGAGTTGCAAACCTCAGACAAACTTTGGCACAGTTTTGGGGGCCCTAGTACTTGCTTTCAGCTGAGTGTGTCCCACATGGGGCTACAGGTTTGCTCTGGGATGAACCAGGTGGTGGGACATGGGGGCAACCCCTGGAATCCTGGAATGGTTTGGGTTTGAAAGGACCTTAAAGCCCATCCATTCCCATCCCCTGCCATGGGCAGGGACACCTTGCACTAGCCCACGTTGCTCCAAGCCCCATCCAACCTGGCCTTGGACACTTCCAGGGATGGGGCAGCCACAGCTTCTCTGGGCAGCCTGTGCCAGGGGCCTCACCACCCTCACAGGGAAGAATTCTTTTCCAATATCTAATCCAAACCTACTCTCCATCAGCAGGAAGCCATTCCCTCTTTGTCCTGTCCCTCCAGGCCCTTGTCCAAAGTCCCTCTACAGATCTCTTGCAGCCTCTAAGAAGTAATGACATGTGTCTCCTTAGTAGGTTGGCTTTCAGCCATGGCTGTGGTTCTCATTTCTGTGCATATTTACAAAAGCCAAGTGTATTTTTTAGCAATATCTATGGTTTGATTTAGGTTATAAAGAGCTTTTTGACTTTTTTTTTGGTTTTCAATGCAGGAGAATGTTCTGCTTTAATCCCCCCCCTCCCCAGGCAATGCCCAGGTCCTTCCCTTCTGATTCTAAATGTTCAGGGAAGCTGTGGTGCATATCCCTGCACAAAACTCCCTATGGGTACTGGGGCAGGGTGGTCCCTTTCAGTACAGCCTGCAGAGCACCCTGTGCCCATCCATCTCACCCTGGGATCTCACCCAGCTCAGTGGTCCTCCAGGTCCTTCACAAAATCTGGGTCCTCAATCTCATCAGCCCAAGATGTGCAGAGTTTTACTACAAAGCTGCCACATGACTTGCTGCAGGAATAGAGTAATTATGTGCCTCAGTCATCCAGGAAATATTTGATTAATAACATTCTAGTTGGATTATTATGTGATCACAGTATTTCTTAAGGATCCAGACACTTTTTCTTCACATGGTAGTTTCATCAATCCTCTTTCTGACACTAAATGACCCTCAACCTACAAACTAACAATTTTTGATAAAGTCAAAGAAAATATAATCCTGAAAACATTCCTACTTGATTAAATTTAGGCTGTGAGACCCTAAGCCAAGGCCAGTTGAAGACAATGTGAGTTTTTCTGTTTGTTTCCATGGGTTTTGTTCGCTGTTGTTTGTGA
>NW_021940541.1:1529522-1584522 GCF_001715985.3 Manacus vitellinus
ACAATGGCTGGCTCCGGGGCAGGCACTGTCAACAGCACTTGTGCAACTCCTGGGATGAGTAATCTTTACTTTTGTCCCACTCACATGAGTAAGGGATACTTAAGTAAGAAATGGTTGAAGGGTCTGGCATGCTGACAGCAGTGGAGGAATGAGTTGAGCAATGGCTTTGCAGGGTGGCTGACAGCAGCTCTATAAACTTGCCAGGAATTTCTTCCACAGAGATTTTAGGCACAGGCACAGCAGTGACCCTGGACTCAGTGGGCAACTGGTCATAGAATCACAGAACTGTCTGGGTTAGAATGGATCTTAAAGCTCATCCAGTCCCACCCCCTGCAGAGACACCTTCCACTAGACCAGGTAGTTCCAAGCCCCACCAACCTGGCCTTGAACACTTAAGGGATGGGTCATCCACGCCTTCTCTGGGCAACCTGTTCCAGTTAGTGCCTTCCATTTTTGTTCAAACAGTTTCCTTCAAATGGCTAAATTAACTATAGAATCATATTTTTAAATTTATCACGTCTATAGAGGCAAAATACCAACATGATTGTGGCATTGTTGAGGAGAAAAACACACCTTGCTAATGCACCTAATATTTGAAATCTTGGATTACTGAGCTTTAAGATTTCAGTTTAAACTTGGAAAGTTTATAGCTGGATAAGCAGGTATTTTATATAAGATCCTCCTGAGTGCACTTCTCAGCTGATAATATTTATAAATAAACAGTATCTATAAGTATATTCACCTTTCTGGAGTTTTTTAATAGGAATTAGTGAGGCTGAATCTCAAGGGACAGCTTTATTTTGTTAAATCTCTAACACATTTTGTTTCAGGTTGAGTCTCTGGGCACTCTAATACGTTTTGGGTGGGTAGTGTTTCCATACATTACTACTCCATTCATAATCCATTACTTGGATAATTCCTCATTTGTGAGACCTGGAGAAATTATGGTATTCACAAGCATTTTTTGAATATTTATATAATGTCATAGCGGGGCTTAGGATATCAGTTGGCTGGAGACAAAGGCAGGATCCTCAGTTATTCTCATACTTAAGTACCAGTTTGATTCCTTGGCAAAAATGTAAATTGCAGCATTGGAAGGCAAAGAATTATTGAACAAGGGGATTACATTGCAAAGCAGTTATTTCAACAGCTGCTGCCTGTAAGAGGGGATCAGAATTTTGCAGGGATGTAATTTTCCTGTGCAGAACTATTTTACAAAGTTAAGAATATCAGCACAATTAAGAAGACAAACATCCACCAAATTCCACGCGCTGTGCCAAGCGTGAGTTGTCCTCATGGCTGCAGTCCCTGAGCTGGAGCTGCTCCCTCACAGAGCAGCAGATAATGGTTTGGTGTTTTTAAGGAGAGCTCACGTTGAGCAGCAGTCTGGCCTCTTCAATAGACAGAGACTGGAGTTGTCCAGATACAATATTCCTGGAATTTATTCTCGTGCTGTTATCCCTGTCGTTCCCAGCGTTCCCACTGCTGTTTCTGGCCAGTGAAGTTAATCTCTGCTCCTACTTAAAGGCTTTATTTTCTGGCATGAAGGGCCCCTGCCTTCCATCGCCTGAGGACATCCAAGTGTCACCGGCAGGTGAACGGCTCCTCGGGTGGATCCTGGGATTATTCCGTGGGAAAGGTTAACGGCCGTAATTTTGCACTTGGCCATTTCCATCTGATCATATAAATGACGTTTACAGAGGAGAAAAAACACAATTCATTTCACTTCTCAGAAGGGAAAGAAGTAGTGCAGACCAGGGAATGGGAGTTGTCACAGATCACACAGAGAACCAGGCTCAAAATTCAGAATAAATATTTCTCCTGAATCCAATTTCCAGTTCCTGGATAGGAGGTATTTTTCCCTGTCTCCTTCCTTTGTAGCAGGAGCTCTGTTGTGACAGTTACTAATGGCTTGCAATCAGATGGTTCTTACACCAACATGCGGTACAACCGCGTAGTGTAACAACAAGGTTTCAGTAAATAATCCAGTTTGTAAACTGACATTCAGGAGGAGTTTATTTCATGTAAATAAGGTCACTTGCAGAGACTCCTCCTGGTTCTGGTACCCATTGCTTGGGAAGGGAATATTGGAAGAGGAACAGAGAGTGGGAAGTGCCCACACAAATACACAGCTGGAATGAAATACAAACACCAATGTGAAATTTTTTCCCTTCATAAATTGTACTCTACTCACAGGTAAAAGACATCTCCTCATATAGCCAGGAAACAGTAAACAATCCTTTGGAGAAACTGAGGACAGTCACAGAATTGCCCATGACCCTATCTCAGAAAGAAAGGTTCCATCCTACATCTGGGTATTCCCTGGGGTGAGCTGTTCCCATGTCATAAAACCGGGGACCAAAGTCCTTTGGCATAGAATTACAGAATCACAGACTGTTTTGGGTTGGAAAGGACCTTTGAGACCACCTTTTGCCACCTCCTGCCATGGGCAGAGATGCCTTTCACTAGCCCAGGTTGCTCCAAGCCCCATCCAACCTGGCCTGGGACACTTCCAGGAATCCAGGGGCAGCCACAGCTTCTCTGGGCAACCTGTGCCAGGGCCTCTCCATTGTCACAGGAAAGAATTCCTTCCTAAGATCTAATCTAAATCTACCCTTGTTCAGCTTAAAGCCATCTCCCCTTGACATCTGAATGGAAACACATGGTGAAGGTTGTGGATTGTCAGGATGTTGGATTCCACATCCCACAGCAGTGGAGGACTCGGGTTTGCACGTGTTTGGGAAGCCTCAGGAGGATCTGGAGTTTATCTGTGGTAGTTTGATCTAATAAGAAATAGTCTATGCAAAGGCCTTTGCAAACACTAGTGGGAATTAGTCTTATGTAGAGAAAGCACTGAAAATTATTTAAATTGCAATGTAAGAATTTACTTTTCCTGGAATGAAATTGGTGTCCTTGCCCAACCTTTGCCTGCTCTGCAGAGAAGTGCTAAACCCAGAATCATCAACGGGCTTGACTATTGGCTTGACTTTAGTCACAGCCTTACTAACACTGCTCAAAAGTGCCCAGTTTACTTAACTGGTTTGCTAAAGGGTGCCCTGAATGCCTGTTCTGGTGCTTAGTCAAAGTTAATGGTATAAATCCATTATATTTAAGGAACATGACCAGGGTTCCTTGGTTCCTATTAAGAAATCCAAGCTGTTGCAGGGTAAATTTTTTTTTCTATGGGGCTTGAATTTAAGCAGAACTGTTTTTATGGGAAGTGTGATGTTGCACGTATCGATTTGGCAGCTGGGGAGACAGTGTTAGTGGGTGACCTTGAAAAATGTGATAAGTGGCAAGGGTGCTGAAAGGTTGAGGCACAAATGGGGTGGCTAAAAGCATATTTATTTCTAGCCTGTGCTGATAGAGAGGGGTGAAGTTCATGGATGTCCTCTCCATAAGAAGAAGCTCCTCAGTAGCCATGGAGTACTTTCCACCACGTTCTTCTCAGCTCTGCAGAGAAAATATTCACAGCTGTAACAGGGTTGTGTGAAACCTGACAGCAGTGAACCTGGGAGACTTAAAAAGAAAAATAAAGGGGGAATTTTAAAGATGAGACCCATAACTACTCCAGTTCGTGTTGAAAACAACATAGAAAAAGGTTAAAAATAGAAAAAAAACTTGAGTAAAATTGTAAACATTAATTTTACTCCACATTTAGAAGATGCACGTGAGTGTAGTGTGTAACAGCAGAGTAAGGAAATTACCAAACATTTCCAACCCCATTCTGTCTGAAATGGAGCAAACACCCCTCCCCCGGGGTGCAGATGGTTCCTGTGCTAGTTAGGCATCCATATAAATATTTCTGTTTGCCAGGATGAATTTTGGCTGTTAATGATTTATTATTCTCAGCACAGTGATAATTTAGTGGTTTCCCCAGTAAATTAGTTTGAGCTCTTCAAAGAAAACTGAAAGGACCAGTCCCTACCCCTGAAAACTATCCAGTGCTTGGGCACAGGAGTGTGTCTTGGTCAGCTCCTCCAGCTAGTCAGGGATTAGCAGGAAAATACAAAACATGGATAAAAAAAAGGAGTTTATAAAATATTATCAAGGTCACAACTTTGTACTGCAAGAACACTGAAGTTTGTCTGAGCATCAGGGAATGAATTTATGGCTCCGTGTCGTTAGTGCAGCAGTGGTGGGATGTCATCTCCTGGTGGATCCCAGCCAGCTGAAGGAAACAGGAAATTGGGGGACTTGGAGATGGAGGCTGCAGGAAAAAAATAGGCTTGACAAGTCTTCTTGCTAAAACATTTAAATAAAACTGTGCTTGGAGTTGCTGATGTGACAGCTGGAAAAGGAAGAAATCCCCCATCTCGTGCTGGCTACAGAATGTACTGGAGGTTTTACCTAATTCTGGGAAATGTTAAGGAAGAGAGTCAGAAAAATGGGAACACAAAGTGTCATTCATTGAGACTCCCTGAGTTCTAAGAAAAATGTGAAACCTCTGATGTTCCAAAGAATCAGAGAGTTCTGCAATCAGGACATGTGTTGCTCTGAGTAGTTAAAATAACAGGAAAAAAGGAAAGCAGCTGTCTAGTGTAAGATTTCTGCAATACTACCAGTGGTCTGGACACCAACTGTCAATATTCCTTATTTTCCAGGGGAATATTTGCTGTGTTCCCTCATGATTCCTCCAGAAACTGATTGTCTTTAAAAAGCATTCCCAAAGAAAATAAAAATTATACTCTTATTATTCTTTCTCCAATGTCTGTACTGCTTTTGAGCATTTGCACTGCCCTCCCTGGAAGTGTCCAAAGCCAGGTTGGATGGGGCTTAGAGCAACCTGGGCTAGTGGAAGGTGTCCCTGCCCATGGCAGAGAGTGGAATGACATGATCTTTAAGGTCCCCTCCAACCCAAACCACCCTGGGATTCTTTAATTCCATGATTCTCTACCATCTAGGGTAGGCAAATGCAAATTTTTGGATAAACTTTAAAATAAAACCAGGGGATGTGTTTAATTAATAAAGTGGTTGATAAAGGCCCTCCCTCCCCTCAACTAATAACTTTGTAATCATGAGGTTTAAGGGAAAAATTAACAAATACCTAAACTTGGATTCTTTGTATTTGCCTTCTGGGCTGTGAGGCTGCTTTGCAGTTGGAATTTTTCTCTACAGTCGTGGAAATTGGATAGTGTTTGTTGTTGCAGTGGCATTTGAGAGCCTCAAGGAATCAGGTGGTTCTGAGTTAAACTTCACAAAGATACACAAGATGTTTTTGGCACGGTGCTACACACCAAGCATTGTCGCATTATTTCACGTTTCCCTCAATGGGAAAGTCCCAAATACATCCTGTTTTTAAGTTGTATGTTGGAGGAATAATAGGCTTCTGGAGACAGATTAATTTATAAAGTGAAGAACTAAAATTCCTGCTTCAAAGATGAGACACTCATTTGAAGTCCTCACATTGTTGCAGGCACAATTGCTCCTCACTGCTTTATTTATCTCCAGGACTTTCATTAATTAGTACTTAGAAATGCTTTTGAAGAGTTTCATTCATCGAGTTCTTACTGACTGCAACAAGACCATCTTTTAAAGCTACAACTTACCTCTTCCAAGCAGAGCACACTGGAGGTTTAACCTTCTTGGATATCTTTAATATTTTTGTCACTGCCATCAGCTTCTCTTGGAAAAAAATAGATAAAATATAAACCAAAACTTCACAGTTAAGCCACACAGATAGCATTTATTTAGCATATAACAGCATAAATGTAATATTTTCTTTATGGTATTTATGCCTCCTGAACTGCAAATACCTGGAGCTGTTTGAGCAATTGCTGCACTTTCCACTTGCCAAGGAGGAGTCAGTCACTTTTTGGTTGCTGTCATCTCTGGTTCCTCTGTCCCTTTACTCTTTCAAGTGCAATTCAGTTTATTTTTCCTTATCTGTGGGTTCAGACTGAGATGTGTCCATAGATCACAGAATCCATAAGGTTGGAACAGCCTCTGAGACCATCAAGTCCAACTGTTCCCCCAGCACTGCCAAGCCCATCACTGACCATGTCCCCAAGTGCCATATCTACACTTTAAGGAATTTCAGTTCAAAGTCTGTGGGCACACAGATGAAATATCTGCATTAGGAGATACTATTCCAGGATCCTCTGAGGTTGGAGCATGTAGGGTTTGGAATAGGGTCTGTATTTCATGTGCTCAAAAGACAGTCTTGGCTGAACACCCAAGTTATTTCACCTTCTGGAATAATTTATCTTATACTGAACTTTAACATAATTAATGCCTTTTTTTCAGGGATGGTATGATGTGGTGGTTATTCTGTCTGGTTGATTTACCCCAAGAGAGCATTGTCTGGATTCAAACCTGGGAAATGTCTTTGTGTCTCTCTGTGGTCAGTGGCAGGAGCCAGAAATTGCCCAACACCTCCTGGTCAATTTGGTTTTTTGTGGTCCCTAAAACACCTGCAACTCTTCACCTTTGACATGTTGAACACTATGGACATGGTTTGGTCTGTCCCTGATCTACATCTTTCCCTGGCAGGTATTTCCAGGTCCAAGGGAATAACTTGTGGAAGGGACTTGCTCACAGTTCTGTTCCCATTCCCGTCAGTCAGGGCAGGGTCTGTGCCAACACCATGCCATTGGCACAGCAAGGGAAGGTTTTGGTGCCTTGGAATGCCTGGTATTGCTCTGATGTGAAGGAATCTGTTGGATTTCCGTGCCTGGACCTGAGAAGTCTCTGGGATCCAGGTCCAGCTGTACAGTCAGCCCTGCTGTGAGCAACAGGTTGGAGGAGATAACTTCTGGAGTTCTTACCAGCCTCAGTTATCTAATGGATCTAGAAACCCACCTCTCCCTTGCTCTTTTTGGTTGTTCTTACAAGGAAATATTTCCCCTTCTGAAACTTCTGTGCTGTGTTTCCTGTGAATTTGGATATGGGCCTATGGGTCTGGCTCTCATGTGGAAGGGGGATAGTTATGTGGAGCAGAAATAGCCATTTCACCTGGGTTTTCTTACTTATTTTTGATCCTTTTACAGTTTAATTTTTAGGAATATGCAGTAGACATAGAAATAGCCCTTTTCTGAGGAACCATTATTCCTTTGTCAGCTGTCAAAGAACCTGAGAGGCTTTGGGGCTTTGGACCTTCATCTCCTGTCTCGTTGATGTAATGCTGAACATGACAAGGACCTGCATGTTCTGAAATAATTCCAGTCCTTTGTGAGGGGTAGAGGGTGGGGTAGCTGTCCAGGTCCAGGGGCAGCTGGCAGAAGGTCCCTGACATCCCCAGGTGATGCTGCCTGGCACAGATCCTGCAGACCCCCTGACCAGCCACTGCCAGGATTGATCTGTTTCCCTTTTCCTTCCAAGTTTGTCTTAAGGGATGAAGAGTTAAAGCTTCTTCCCTGAATGTTAACATTCCAAGCTGGATGAGAGGTGCTTTTAAACCAAAAGGAAGAGCAAAGAAGAAGAGAAATAAAGAAAAGTGCTGACTTTATTCTCAATCTGGGGAGTCCTACGTGGTGAAGGGAAGCATCTCCCTGCCATGGTACTGCAGCAAATTTCAGGAGGAAAATGGTTATTTCTTCTCTCAGGCCCAGCCATCTGTCACAGTTATTGAGACACTGCTCCACTAACTCTTGCAAAACTCTCACTGATGTTGGGAAAGCTGAGGTGTCTTAAAGCAAAACCCACTTTCTACTTGCAGAAATCAGGAGGGGACATGAAATCTGAAACTTTTGAAATGGAGATACATTTTCTTTACTTTTTGCAAATAAGTCAGGATTCACAAAGCTGAGACCAGAATCAAAGGAGAAGGAAAAGAAGGAAAAGTTGAGGACTATAGGCTGTGATATGGTCCAGCTCCTCTGGGGAGGGGACCCCAACTCCAGTGGGTGAAGTGGAGTTGGTGAGGGCTGGCTGTAAGGTGCCCACCCCATCTCATGGATGTGAAGAAAGAAGTGCTGATTTACAGTTGATGGTATGGAAAATTGTTGATCACTAAAAGGCAGATGAGGCTTTCCTGGGGCTGTTGTTATTTACGAGTCAGGGTGTAATATGTTACTATCCTAGTCCAATGCCGACTGGAAGTGGCGTCGTTCTGTTCTGGAGTCAACCCAGAAATTAATTTGCTTGTCTGAAAGCAAAACCTACCTTATCTGCTCCCACGTGTTTTATTTACAGCTCCATCTTTTTGGAGCTCTTTGTCAATAGATTTACTAATACTGTCCGTTAGAGAGGAATTCTTTGGAAGAATTTTTTATACGGGATGTTTCCAGTGATCCTTCTACCTTGTACTTAATGTGCAATGTTTATTTATTGCTGTGTTGTATGATTGCAATAAACAATTGTAGCTGTCAGTTCCTTCTGATTAAATACCGTATTTGTTAAATAAATAAAATGATAGTAATGAACTGGGCCATTCTTTGGTTGTAATGTATGACTTTCATATTTCTGACACTTGGGAAGATATATGAAATGCTGATGTGCAAGAGAAGGCTTGTAAATCAAAGGGAGCTGGAAAAGATTCAGATCTGCTTCCTAGCAGAGGGTCATCTTTGCCATTAGAAACTCTGAGGGTACTTTTGACTTCTCTCTGGGCCAAGATGTGCTGGTTTGAGTAGGAAGCCGGGCCCAGAGGACGTTCATTAACAGCTCGTGAAGGAAGGATTTTAAGACACACGAGCTCTCCCAGGATATGCAGAAAGATTTGTGCTCACAATTAATGGGTCAAGGTGCTGGGTCAGGATCACATGTAGCATCTCCAGCCATGTTTCCCACGAGCAGCACCCCCAGGTTGGCTCTGCTGTAATGATTAGTTATTGGTCCCAGCAGAGCCACAACTGAGGTGCAGTGATTTTTTCCTCCTCAGATCCGACCATAGATAATGCCGAGGTGCAACGGGCAGATACTGCCATGTGTGCTTTTTAATTAAACAATTGATTTTATTTTCATGCAAATTGAGCTGTGCTGTTTAAGCTGGGTGGTTAATGCTGCGGGTTTCTCTGCTGGTGGAACTAAGGTGTTAAGTTTGGTTGCTGGAGGTGTTTCCAAGAGCTTCCTCGCAGCAGAGCTCAGCAATTCCCACAGATTCAGTAATTCATGTGCAAGGTACTCTCACACCTCCTCTTCATTTTATTCTCAGTATTCCGCAGAGCAACCTTATCTCCACCTATCAATTATGGTGGTATTAATTTATATCGCTCTGTATATCTCTCTTACTTCGCTGTTTGTCGCGTTCTTACTTAAAATATGTCAACGTCCCTGAGTCGGGTTCTGCAAAATGAGGCCAGAACTGAACATTGCAGGTTTATTTATGTGCTCACGCCACAGCAGAGGGTTGTGGGGGGTTTTTTTGTTGTTTTGTTTTGGTTTTTTTTTTTTTTTGGAGAGGGCTTAAATAATGGACAAAAATAAGATTTAAAAAAGTTGTCAGAAGAGTACCCAGAGATACTGTGCAAACAGGAAGCGTTTTGATTATGTTCGCTGGTGCAAAATTAGTAAAGAGTTTGAAATCGTCTTGTGCTTACAGATTCCATTGTTTTCAAAGAATAATTCCATCTATTTTAACATTTTCAAGTATAATTCCATTGGTAATAGCTCTTCCTTTGATTGTGCACTGCACTAATTGAAAGGTGTGGTGCAGTGTCTGTTTTGGCAGTTATGCTTATATCTTTTGTTTAAAAACTCAAAGTGTTGGCTTTCCTGTCCAGCCTTCCTTAGTATATTCTGTTTTGGTGATGTGATGACAGACTTACAGTGTGTTTCCTTGTGTGTATGGTAACAGATGTTTATGTGAATAACAGACTTTTTTATGAAGGCACACACTTTATAGCCAAATACTAATTAAAAATAATTGCATGTAAGCATTTTTGTTTATTCCCTGTTGTGCATCTTTAATCATTTGAAATCACCTGCAGTTGAAAACTGAGGCAAAGATTTGATACTGCAATTATAAGAGGCCATCTGACTCTATATTAGAAAGAAACAGCAACATATTTGAAGAGGAAATTATTACAAAAAGTGTGTGAATTCCTGCCCTCTTGGAATTTGCTTTTATAGAGGCTGAAAACACCAATGCAGGGTTTTGTTAAACTAATAGGAGTTTAAGGTATCTTATCTCCCCAAACAATGGGTTCTTGACTGACATCCTGTTCAGGACATATTCTGTGCACTAATAAGCTCATTACAAATATATTTTAATTAGACGTGTAACAGATGGTTCACAGCAAAGACGGGCAGTAGTACTTTTTAAAGAATAGAAAAAACACACGTTCTTTTTAAGGACTCAGCATCTCAGTTTGGATTTTATCAATAGCTGATTGAGTTAAGCAAAGGGAAAATTACAGTCAAAGGCACTTGAAATCATGAAAGAAGTAAAAACTAAACAAACCCCAGCAAAGGCAGAGTTAGCAGAAGTGTGTGTGTTCAATAAAGACTAATCAATACTGAAATGAAAGGGACATTTTCTCATGGTTCCACAGCACTTTAATCTTTACACATAAGCAAGAGTTTTGCTTCAGATCCTGCCTGTTGCTGACATGCCACAAGAATTCACTCCCTCTGCTTTCGGGAGCTTTGGATCAGATCCATTAAATAAATTAAAAATAAAACATGGGGCCTTATGTTGTTCAGTTTCCTTTTCCGAGCACAAGACTTGGGAGGACAAGGAAGAATCCCTCTCCCTGGAGGAGAGAGCATGCCATGGTCATCCAAAAGCAAACATCCATGACTGTATTTCCCAGTGTGTTTTCCTGGCTGTGGTGGAGGCAGGAATCTCTCCCTAAACTTCTGCAAGCCTCCACTCTCCTGTGAATGACATATGATGTTCACAAATAATACAGCAGGTATTAATAACACATAAATCAATAGGTATATGGATTTATGGAAGTTGTGGTGGTATCAACAGGACACTCAGGTGATGGTCCTGGCTCTGCATGTTTTATTTATTGTTTTCATGGAGAAGTGAATGTTTTTGTTTGAAGGTTCCCAGCAAAAGGCATTACTCTGCACCTCTGTTATATTGGAAAGAACAGACTCATGAGAGGGGAAATGGAATAATTTAGATAAGTTTCATTGTCACCCCTTCTTGAATTATAGAATCATAAAATTACAAATTTGTTTGGGTTGGAAGAAACCTCAAGACCAATTTGTTCCATCTCCCTGTCATGGACCTTCTACTAGACTAGGTTGCTCCAAGCCCCATTCAACCTTGGCTTTTGCCTGGAGAAGACCTCCATGAAGGAGGGTTTGGGGTGGTTTTGAACAGGAAACAACTCTTGAGCACTGTACAGCCTGGTGTGTTCGTTCTCACTATGGAATTAAAGTTGAGAATCAGAGTGACATCTCTTAAGGATATTTTCCTCCCTGCTACTCCAAAGTTGAATCTCCTTTTGGATGACATCCCTGCCCATGGCAGGGGGCTTGGAACAAGGTGATCTTTAAGGTCCCTTCCAATCCAAGCCTTTCTATGGTTCTTGGAAAGGCAGATAATAAACTAAAATGCTGGTGGAACTCAGGACTGCAGAGACACCATGATCAGAAAAAAAATAGATGGGTAAAGAGTCCAGTGACACTGTCCACCCTTAGGGTTGGTCTGCTGGGAATTAGCTCTCATATATATATATATATATGTATGTATACAGCATAGTGAAGACAACAGTCCAAATGTGTAAGGAAGTGCAGGAGCACACCTGACTGTTCTATGACTCTGCGATGCCTCCTCCAACCCATGCCACCATCGAGACCAGCTCTCTCTTCTCAGCAGGTGTGTTCCTGTCATGTAGTCAACTGGACTATCAGATGTTATTGTTCCTTTTACCTTCTGGAACCTGGTATCTTAAGGTAAACATGGCTCAAAGGAGGATCCAGCAGAAAAAATTATACGATATTTAACCTTTTTCTAATGTAACATTTCTGGAAAATATTATCACACCTGAGATTTTGTGTAGCAATATTGGGATTAATTATGTGATAGCTGTAGCACAGCGCAAGCACTTTTCACGTTGTGCTGGTGCAGGTAAGATAAAACTGCCTGTAATTCAGGCTGCAGAGTAACTCTGAGCATATTTTGGTTTTTGGAGAACGATCTCTGTTTTAAAATAGCACTACCAGATAGTAAATACACCCTTAGCCAACAGGCTGCTGCCATAATCCAACTCTTTTCTGGATCTTCAGCTGCAGCACTTTATAGACCATGTGTTAAAATCACTGATAGTAGCTAACTAACTAATTCTGATTCTAACCTTAATTATTAGCTGTGCTGCAGTGCTCCCATGTCCATTTCCAAACCTATTCCCTGCTTTCACCACTCTGAGAGCACATCAGGCTCACTGTGAGAAGCATTATGGATGTCACTTAAGGTAAATGAGCAACTGTAAATTAAAGTCAACAGAGTAGGGATGGTCTTTTTTAACCACTTGACCAGCTGCTGAAAAATAGAGCTACTTAAGAGAGATGGTTATATCTGATGACCAACAATGACTTGGTATCAGGATGATATGAAGATTAAAATTTATATGAGTATAAATTATGAGATCTCTTTTTAGAATGGAACTAGATCTCATCATAGTACATAAAAATAGGTTTAGCAGAGGTGGGATCATTGGGGATGGGAGAGGAAACATGGGCCAGAGAGGAGGAGACCTGACAAGTTTCAGCTGAAACTTGGAGAATTTGATGGAAGTTTTGGTGTAATTGGTGTATTTTTTAATCAGTAGGGGCTGAAGACTGTTACTCTTAACAAAGCACAATACAGCTGGAATGCTTTGGAAAAGAAGATTTGACTTCATGGTAATTAAAAACCTGGGGATTTGACAGCATCCCCATAAAGATTAATTGCAGGAAAAGTCTATGTTTTTAACAGTTGTCATTTACACCTTCCTATGTTTGGAAAACCAAGTGTTTTCCCCAGCCAGACCAGGACTTACAGGCTTCTTCACTCCACCACCACCTTCCTGGATTTCAGGGTTTAGAGGTGAAGTTGAAATTGGGAAAAGTATACACACAGGCTCTGTGAGCTGTTGCTACCCAGAGAAGCTGTGGCTGCCCCATCCCTGGGAGTGTCCAAGACCAGCTTGGATGGGGCTTGAAGCAACCTGGAATAGTGAAAGGTGTCCCTGCCCAAGGAAGAGAGGTTGTACTGGATGAACTTTAAGGTCCTTTCCAACCCAAACTAACCTGGGATTCTGGGATTCTAAGACTCAATGTTTTCTCTGTGCTTTTAAAACCGTCTTGATACTTTTTATGCTGCATACGGGTCCATGGTTAAAGCAGGTACCTGCTTTCTTCCCCTCCCAGTGCCATGTGCACATGAATAGATCCTGGAGAAACTTCAAGCACATTTTTCCCCAGTTTGTCGCAGTTTCAGAAAGAAGAGAGTACTCTAAAATTAAAAGGTGACCTGAGAAAGGAGCAAAATTAGAATAATAGGTGCCAGGAATGTGCCTTCAGCCCTAGGAAAGAATGCTGGGTCGTAATTATTTCCCGTCTGTTTTATATTCCATTTGAAAACACAGGTGCTCAACCCCTGTGACAATTAGAAATAAAAATTCAGTTTAAATTTGAAAGAAGGTAGAATACACAGGGGAGGAGAGAAGCAGTCAGAGCCCGGGGAGGGGAGATGCTCAGGGAAGGATTGGGAGGCACCGATCCTTTTACAGAGATGAATCTGGAATACTGGGGAGGAAAGGAGAGGGGAAAATTCTGCACCAGGCTGGGCACAAGCTGGAGGTGATGTAGGTACCTGAACACACCATGAATTTCTTCCCAGAGCTCTCCATCCAAGGCTGAGTAACAGCATAACTCGCTGTTTATGTGCAGGTGGGACGTGTGACATAAATTATATTTGAAGTTACATCATGATCCTCAAATTTTACCTGCATTTGATTGGTAAAGGTGGTGTAGGCACAATTTGCAGGAAGATGTACTTGGGAGCACTTGCATCTCTCAAGAAGACAGTATTGACAACATTTTCAAAGACCTTTGGAAACAAATGTTTCAACTATGTGGTCTAATATCTGTTCCTTGCCTAGATCACATCTTATAAATTCTGCATCTTTCTGCAGTTACATCACAGATTACATTATTTATTTTGAAATGCAGCAAATGTGGCCATGGATAAATGCTTGACAAATGGCTTTTTGCAAATATCCACAGAAAAAGGGGTTTGTTATTGAAGTGCTTCAGGAGTGATATTGTGAAAAAGTCCCATATAGAAATATCCAAAATATTTTCTAATTTATTAGGCTGTGTTTGAGCAGACCTGTGAACTTATTAACCATCCAAACCAAGTTTTTCTGCTTTATTTTTATGTCTTGAGGGAATAAATGTCCAGTGAAACACTCAGATTGGGCACAGGTTGTGGAAAAGTTCACTTCCTATGATACGTTAAGAAAAGTAATTGTGGCACCAAAAGGTACAGAAGTGGCACCAGATATTGTTGACTCATTTCATAGCAAGAATTGTGGTGTAAACCGTTGCACAAACGAGGAAGGAGTATTTTTATCCCAATTTTGGCTTCCTTTTCTGCTTTAAAATTTGAAAAGCCCTCCTGATTACATTATGGTTTAGGTGTGTTTCATTTGTAAATTGTGATGATGTGGGGTTTTACAGTATTTTAAATGATATTATGACATCTTTGCACATGATATTAAATGATATTATGACACCTTTGTCCTGTGCTCATTTTTGTTTGACACATTAGTTATTTCCAGAGTGCAATAAAATCTGAGTTAAACTGGATTGTTTCTTGTAATATTAAAACTTTATTTTCTTTCTTAATGAAGCAGAATTTCATAAGTTTCATTCATATTTAAATTTCCAGTCTTTCAGAGGGGCCTGGCTTGTTTTATGCACCATGTGGTTCTCAGCTGATGATCCCTGTTTCAGTTTTATTCCCGTTTTTCCTGCAGTTTCGTTCCTGTTCCAGCTGTGCAGGGATTCACATGCTCCTTTTATTTTTTTTGCATCATCTGCTTCAGTCGAGGTTTGATGCAATCACGGTCATTTAATATCATTTGATCTTCATCAGGCATCTGATACTAACAAAGCCAGTGTTCCCAGTGTGATCCCTGCAGGAATTACAGCCTGGAATGGCCCTGCAAGGCCCTGGTCATCCCCTGCTCCCCCACTGACCTGTCCCCTCCTCTGTATTCAGGAGTAATTTGAACTCAAATCAACTTTGAACTCAAGTGCCAAAATTTACTGATGAGTTTCCCTGGCAAAATCTGTGGAATATATTTTTATTCTAATAGAAATAAAATTGTAACTAGAATTCATTTCTAGTCAATAAATGCAGGATGCAAGATTGATGATTAAATCATCTGCTTTTACTGTCTTATATTAGAAAGCGCTAGAAACAAATTTAATTGTTTTTACAGTAAACATTTAATCTCTATTCATGAAATGATTATTTATATGTGAGGGATGAAGCTTGGAATGTGGATCTGTTTGGCAATCACAGAGGGAAAAGACACGTCATCCATCCGATCGCTCTGCTGGGGCTGTCTGGAGGGGTCCTTCCCCTCTTCCCACTGGGAAACTGATACTCAGCTCTATGTTTTATATCTACTTTATTTTCTGCAGTTATAATTTCATTAAACTGATGTCAGAAAAGAACTGTATCTTTAATTATTTGCTTCTTTTGATTAACTGTCTTAAAATAAACATTATGCTACTCTTTCCATCCCTTCCCTTTTTTTCATTACTTATCCAACTCGTGCTGTTCATTAATCTTGGGGTTTTTCCATGACACCCTAATGGCTCCTGCTGCCCAGCAATCATTATCTCAGTGCAACTTGTCACCAGCTCTTCCATCCATCAGCCCCTCTCATCTGTCAGGGCTGCGGGGCTGCCACGGCCCCATCCGGGCAGTACCGGGGCCCCTCCACCTGCCTCTGCCCAGCTGCAGTGAGAGCCCCCCAAATCCTTCATTTCTCATCCTTGGCTGCTAACCTGGTGTTAACCTGTCCAGATCCATAAAATTAAGGCTTGAGAGGACATAAATGTAGGTGATGGTCCAGCAGGGCCAGGTGATGAGCGGGTACTGAGCCATCTTTGCTGGTGTTTTGCTTCTGCTCCGTGTTCTGGGTAAGACTTGCTGGGTTTTGCTGCAATCTTACAGTTGTGCACCTCAGACACTCAAAAAGTGGAAAGCTGGGCCCTGAATTCCATGAGAACAACATAAATGTTATATTAATGTATATAAATACGGTCATTTTTTCTGATTATTTCAGACTCTACCAGCTCATGTTTCCAAAGTTTTCTCCTAGCCCATGAAGTTTAGAACCCTTTTCCCTTAATCAGCACCATTTCCAAAAACTCAGACACCTAAATTAAAATGTAAAATATTGTGAGGGCTGGTTATAAACCCACAAGCATCCCGGGGAAGAAGGACAAGGCTGTGCTTGAGTTTGCAAGATGCCCCCGTGCACTCATTGCCTTCTGCCCTCCCCAGAGCCAGGGAGATGCAGGACACTGGTGTTTATTCTGCCTGTAGACCTCACTGTGAGCTCCATGATTAATTCAGGAATTCTCCCAGCTTTACAGACAATGAAGAAACCCCTTTTCCTTGCTGAGGGCTTTTAAGACGTCTAAAGGGAAACTTTTTCCTCGTGCACAGAGAAAGTGCCAACAAAGTTGGCGGGTGCTTTGGATGGAGGACATCAAGGGAAGTTCAACTTGCTCCTTGGCCACCCGTTCAATTCCATCACAAAACCGTTTTCATCCTGTCTCGTGCTTCCTCACCCTCCCAATGAACACCCTGTTAACAACTTGTGTAAGCCTCTTGCCTGGAATATTCCTGCTCCACCAGACTGTTGACTCCAATTTCATAAATGTGTAAGAAGTGAGCAAATTAAGTAGTATGAACTATGACAGTCCTCTGACACTGCCAGTGTAGGGGACTGGCCCACACATGCTGTACAGCATAATGATTACATTACAATCTTGTGATATTATTCAAAATGACTTCAGATAAATGAATGATAAACTAGGGGTTATGCTTCCTTTATTACAGGGCTGATAAGGTAGCTAATCAGTGTCCAAGTATATGTCATTACATAAATTATGAACCAGGGTTTGATGTGTATTCCCAAAGAGCCGGCGCCCGAGTGTCATCTGGTGTGAGGCTGCAGCCTGAAAAATGAATTCTGAAAACAACAGTCATTTTTGTTCTAAATGTATTAATAAAATACTAATAAATAACCTTAAAAGGTTGGAGAGAGTTCTTTAATCTATTAGCAGAATTTCAGACCAGCTAATCCTGCATTTTCTTTCATATCGAAGATTAACTTCCCATGCGAGGAGTTGAACCCTCACACCCTCTCTACAGGAATGATCTTTTGACAGCTCTGAAAAGGATAAATAAAGAATGCAGATTGCTCTTTTCCCTGGAATAAACTCGTGGCAATTTGGAAAACCCTCATGGCAGGACTGAACCTCTCTGTAAACACCAGCTGATTTTGGCAGTCAATACCTGCGGGTGTTGCCCATCATTATCTTCTTCTCAGGGTGGATGGATCACAATAGAAAGGTGAATCCAGCAGAATCATTCAATCATTGAGGTTGGAAAAGGCCTTTAAGATCATCAAGTTCAACCATAAAACATAACCTTCTCCCACAAAGTGCTACATCCTCTTGTTTACACTTAAATACCACTTAGAAGAAATCACTCAGCAAGAACTTTGCTGACTGAAAGGTTTTACGAAAATCTCTCTCTCAGATATGTTTTCATCAGAGAACACATGATCTGCCTGTCTTGTACTCCACGTATTATTTACATGGAGTAAGAGATCTTAAAGTGCTTTGCTCTCTAGGTAGTCAAACAAAATGTTAAAAATAGATATAATTTTAAAAGTTATAATATACATTTGATTTAGATGTATTGATTCTGTACTTTTCTGAAAAATATCCCAAGATCATATGAATTAGGAGCAATGTAGGCTTTTCCAAGAAATTTTAATATTTTTTTTCCTCAGTGAAAACTGTTTAGGCAAAGGGGAGAAAATACCTCTTCTGTAGCACAGACACTTTCTGTTGAAGGCACTTTTTGAAAGTCTTTGACCAACTCTGTAAGCCTACACCTTCCAGGGGTGCTGAGAGCTGGGAGACCAACATTTGGCTTCAGTTACATGGACACAAATCCACTGTGCTCAGGTCTATGTGTCTGACAAGACTTCAAGGCCGAGTTCATCTTAACTGCAACTGAGCTGAATGCATTTGAGTGAAGATTGACTTACAGAGCACCTGGATTTACAGATACTCCCAGGAATGTTTACATAGTTCTCTCGGTGTTTCAGCTCTAATCCTATTGCCATCAGAATTCAGTTTAAACCTTATTTTTCATTTATATGCTGAAATATAGTTGGAGAGTCACTTGTGACTTGTGTGAGCATAAGGTGCCAAGATGTAGCTGCTCCTGTAGCACCCACAGGGATGGGTGAGTTGTAGGATGGTGATGTGGGAATAACCTAATTAGATATTTTGAGTTGACATTTGCTTCTCTGGTCTGCCGGGCTGTGTTAGCAGTGGGGAGGTTGGTCCTCCAACCACAGAACAGGCAGTGACAGGCCAAGGGGGAATGTATTCAAACTGACAGAGAGTAGGTTTAGATTGGATATTAGGAAAAAATTCTTCCCTGTGAGGGTGGTGAGGGCCTGGCACAGGTTGCCCAGAGAAGATGTGGCTACCTCATCCCTGGAAGTGCTCATCAAGGCCAGGCTGGATGCAGCTCTGAGCAACCTGGTTACATTTAATATTTTCAAATTATTTTCATTGGTTATGGTATGAAAATGTAAGCACAAGGAGTCTCATAAAAACTCTTTCAATAGTCCTATTTCAGCCTCTAAAAACACACAGCATCAATTCCTCCCAGCAGTTGTTAGTTCTGGGCTCAGTTGTTCTGATTTGCGTCGGAGGTTCCAGGAGTTGTGCAGGATGACTCAGGTTGTGTCACCAGCCCTCCAGTCCCTGCTATCCAATTGAAAACTAGATAGAGCAAGTGAAATGGAGTAAGATAAAGAGGACAAGAGTAGTAACCATCAGATAATGCCATATGCTGACTGAGATCTGAGCTGGATGACTCTGAATCGTCTAAAAGTACTATTAAAATTTAATTCATTAAATGCTGTACACTCTGATTGCTCCTCAACCATTAACAATGTGCCCACTTTTTTGTAGCTGTCACAACCATCTTGGAGACTGATGAGACTTGGATGTTTTGAATAAACACCTAAATTGAGCATGTTTACCAAAATCAAATCCCGAAGTATGCAGTGCTCTGTGATCATTAGTGAGAACTCATCAGCCATAAGCAAGAGATCAGTTCCTCCACTCCAGCTCCTCAAAAAGCCTCTCTTCAGGAAAAAAGAGCAGCAGGAAGTGAAAATTTGCCTTAGCCAACGCAGTGGGAAGCCATTCCCCCTTGTCCTGTCACTATCTGCCCATCTAAAAAGTCACTGTCCATTTTTATAAGCCCAGTACTGTAAGGCCGCACTGATGTCTCCCTGAAGCATTCTTTTCTCCAAATTTGATGCAATTTTCCTCTTTTTAGGGCCAAAGCATCATTTTTGCTCTGCAACCCCAGAACCTGTGGCCCCTGCACAAGGTTCCAGGTGAGACAGGTTGTAGTGGGGCTTTGTGTGGGATGCTGACCTTACATGTGTGTGCTGCCTTGTGGGGATGTCTCACCATCCATGGGCACGCCAGACCCCCTGGAATTGTGTTTCCACATCCTAAATATGGCATACAAGAAATCTTTTGATTGTTTAATCCAGCCACATACTGAGAACTGCAAGCAGGATCTTTATCAAAGAATTTCTAACAAATGAAATGCAAGAGCAAAACAATCACTTTATCATCTAAAATGATGACAAATGACAGCTTGAAAGTAGAACAATTTGTTCTTGTGTAGAACCACAGGACCTGAACTGGGTATATATTATTTTCACTCTTAGACTATTCTCATCAGTTTCTTCATGCTCGTGTTAATAACAATTAATTATAATTTTATCCTGATGTAACTATGTTGACTGAAATAGAGTCACACAGGGGATTAATTTGGTCCAGGATACTTTTCCATCACTGCATTTCTTGCCCGTGTTTTTTCAAAGCATTACTACAATAAATTAATTTGAAAATTGTTAATTGTTCAATTGTTAATTGAAAAGTTAATCTTATTCTCCAGATTCTCCAAACATGAAACCCCTGATTCTTCTCAGCAAATATTTACAGCCCGGGACTTGGGCAGTAACTGAGGATGCAACCGCCACAATTGGAGGACAATGGCAATTTTTAAACCCAAACAGGGTTTTTATGAAGTCTGTTGCACACAATGGACAATATTGTAAAAGAAAAATATAATACGTGTGCACAACAAGGTGGAAGCAAATCTGTTTTCATTTTTTATTTTGTTGACTGGTATACAAGGTTCTAAAAAGGAATATTTTTTTTTTCCTTTGTGAAGAACGCACTCCAGATTTACAATACTATATTCCACTGTATACATTTGCTAACAAAAAATACCACTACTGTATCCACACCAGTGACAAATCTGCCAGGAAGTGACTAGTTGATATGCCTTTTTATTACTGCAGCTGCCTTGTTTTTTCTAGTCAAAATAAAAGAAAATCACAGGATCCTTAAAATAATAGCTGACAGCAGGTAGTTACTGAGAAATGCATGTCCCTGGCTCTTAACTTTGTAGCATCCATCCAGATGGCAGATTAGAGGCTGGGATCTGCAGGTTGGTGACAAATACACGGGTAATAGCATTCAGCTTGCCTAACTGTAAAAGTGAATTCACTATTCCTCTTTGATTGTAGACCTGACATGTCAGATGAGAGGAGGCTCTGGAAGAAGCTGCCAAAGCAATAGCACAAATAAATGCCAGACACAGGCACTGCTTGATGTAGGATTACAAACACTGTACCTCTCATCAATTCAAATTTAGCTGATATGTAAAGCCAGCAGTGGGGGAACATCACAGGAGCAGCAGGAGCACAGAGGGCTGACGGGTACCTGGGCACGGTGACGGGAGGCAGGAGGCCCCTAAAGGCCTCTCCCTGTGGCACAGCAGCAGTGATTGGGTTTGCCAGGAGAAAGCAACACTTCTGGAATTGCCCTCCCGACATATGGTACAAGGGGTGCTGCCTAATTTGTTCCTCTGCCCTTCTTTACGCCGTGCCATCAATCACTCGACTTTTGAACAGCCCTGAGCCATCTCCCTCTCACTCTTTTTACTTTTTCATTTGTTTTCCCTACTCTCTTTTTTTCCTGAGAAGTACAAAACCAAACTCACTGCAAACTCCACGCTCATCTCTCAATCCTGACTTTATACAAGGAAAGTCTTCCAGAGCCAAATTACTCCAACCAATAATTAGCCAATAATGCCAGGATGCCCAGGATGGACTGAGCCTCACCCCCTGCATTATTCACAGGACAGAAATCACATGTTGGGGGAGTTTTCATTGTCACTGCATGGAAAAGATCCTGTCAGGAGCAGGAATTTTGATTTTTTTGGCTTCCAGTGGCCTCAACATCAGTGGAGCTCAGGACCCTGCTATTGCTGGTGTTGGAAAGAAGATGCTGAAAAAGGCAGACAAAGCTCGCATACAGTGAGAAGAACTTCCCAGTATTCCTATTCCACTTCTTGTTATCAATATAAAAATATAATGTCCCTTTGTAATCTTTACGTGTCTTGTTTATTCAGTGAAGATGAGGAGTGACACTGTTGGAGGTGGTTGGAAAGATGCAGGTGGAGAAAGTCTTTACCTTATAATTAATCACAACTCTGGACTTCACATTCATAGTCGCCTTCAAATTGCAGCCTGCTCTTCATTTGCCAGGAATAAAACACTATCCATTGAATCCAGCTTTTAAAAAGTAAAGGTTATGTAAATCTCAGGAAATCCCACTTTATATATGCATTTGTTCAACAGGTGTATATAAGATAACATGAAAAACATGGCAGATTAAAAAAAAACTGTTTAAATAAGATAAATAAGTATAAATGCATATTCTAAAATGTCTATTTGTGACATATTTTGCCTTGACTTGCAATGTCCTCTCTGCTGACAGAATGATAGAACCACAGAATATCCTGAGTTGGAGGGACCCACAAGGATCATCCAGTCCAACTCCTGGCCCTGCACAGACAAATCCCACCTTGTCTCTTGAGCTCTGGCAGCCTTGGGGCTGTGCCCACTGCCCTGGGGAGCCTGTTCAGTGCCCAACCACCCTCTGGGGGAAGAACCTTTTCCTGAGATCCAAACTAAACCTCCCCTGGCACATCTTCATGCCATTCTTGTACAGCACCTTCATATCACTTTTGCTTCTTTGTCTCTATTTTGTTATTTATACAACAGATTTTATTGAAAAGCCAGAAAGACAATGAAAGCTTGGTGTCAAACTGCTGACTGATATTTTCCAAACATCAAATCCCTCCTTCCCGATCATGGAGTAATTAGCTGGGAAGACTGTGTGGCTATCACATCCTGAAAAAGGTAATCCTCTTGCTGTCTCCTTCCTCTATCAGGACTTCAGTCCTGCCAGCCCATCTTCCCAGGGCAATGGAGTCTTGGTGCTGAAGGTCAAGTCGTGCTTTACATCGCACAGGTTTAAGGCTGAATTCTGGCTTAGGTCAGGGGATTTAAAACTGTGTAAGCAGAGGCAGGATTTGGCTCAACTTCATAATCTCTGCTCAAAATTAAAGCTGAATGGATGACAATTGGCTTTTTTTTTTTTTTTTTAATATGAAAATGTTATCTTCTCAGTCTGAAAAAGCTCTTGTAGATCGAGTGTCATCCAGGTCCTTAATGAATTGCTCTGTGCCACTGCAGTGAAAACTGAAGATTAATCTATTTAGATCAACCGATAGAAGACTAATACAGGGAAGTCAAAATCCAAAATATTTTTAAGAAAATACAGGGTAATGACTTTATCTATCAGGTTTTATATTGATTAAGTTTAAATGTTTCACTTAATTTGCCCTGATATTTAAAATCTACAGCCCAGGTCTCACAGCCCTTCCCACCATCATTTAGGACCCACAAAAAGTTTCTTCTCTAGAGATCTGCTTTTGTCAGCTCTGATTTATTGCCCACAACTCTCAGTGTTATTACCTTGTTTTTATCATAACTGATACTGATGCTCAAATAATTCTGTTTACCAGCAAGTCATCTAATCATCGCTTTACATAATCATATTTATATTAAGGAGATAGGAACAATTAACTTTGTTTTAAGTGTAGTTATTTGAAATACAGTAGTGGTAATATCTGCCAGAAGCAAATAAACATATTAGCAGGAAATGCTTAAATGATCTGGATAACCCTATGAGCCAGCATAGCAGGTGGTAATATCCTGTTTTTAAATTACATTTCAGCAAGTGAACATAATAAATCCTCTTGTGTTATATATTTCGCTGGTAGCAACTTATACTCACATTATTCTATTTGACCTCATTACTGCTAATCATTATCACATTTTTAATAGCTGCCACAGTGAGTGAAACAGTTAATACAGTATTTCTTGCCGAAAGAGAGCCTGTCAGGTTATTGATGACAAATTAAAATTAATAAAGAAGATCTGTGTTGAATTTGAGGGAATGGAATAACTGCGAGCATCCAGATGATTGGAAAGGCCTCTGGGGTACTCTGTGAAGAGTAATGTTTTTGGTGTACGTGTATTGTCTTGAAAGGAACGCTAAAACTGCCAAATCTCTGCTTTTGCCTGGAAGACTTCCTGAAATAGGAGCTGTATTCTTTTGGCCCTCATCACATGTAATTTATCCCTGGGAGAGTTATTTCCTGCTCTGCACACCTCCTCTCGCTGCTGTAATAACAGCCAGTTGTTGGGGCTCCACGCTTTTATTTACCTCACTGAGGATCTTTACTGGAACCATCACTGCCAGGTCCAGATGAGGCAGTAAATAAGTAAAACTCCAATCCTGAATTCCTTCCCTCGCTCTTTGCTGGAAATTTAGCCTATTGCTGTTTATTTAAAACTTTCTGGGGCTCTCCAAACCTCCTGGCAGCGGCAGCAGAGCATCACTGGCCTGGTGTCCGACAGCAGAGCCGACGGCGGGGAGCGGGCGCTAACTAACTGATTTTATAAAAAATTAATGCATTTACATATCCCCCAAACACTCCTGCTCGTGTTTATTAGAGGTGAGGGCTCCGTGGGGAGAGGGTGGGAGCTGTTCCCTGTAGAGGAGGGGCCGTTCAAGGCCATCCCGAGGTCCTGAATTAATTGCACGCCGCAGTATTAGCTCAGCCCGTCGCAGACAGTCATCCGCACCACAGAATCACCACACATAATTTTGACTGTGCCCAGGAGGCAGACCAGGGAGACTGAATTATCTCTTACCAAAAGAGAAAGTAGTCCTTTGAGGTCAACAGCGGAGGTCGGCAGTGGGTCAGCGCAGAGAAAACACCAACGCCAGATCTGCCCTAAAAAGGGAAAAAATACTGGTCCAATTACCCTGTGTAAGCAAGTCATGCAGGGTTTCTTCACATAGAGGGTGTCTCTTTGGAATAGAGAAGGAACCAGCAACCAGTAACAGCAGTAGCATTGCGGGGAGGTACTCACATGAAATTTTTGGAAGGGAAAATTGAAGGTGCCGCTGTTCATTGCTTGGGAGCTGCTAAGTGGCAAAACTGCTGTTGTAGCATTCAGGGGATTCATGTGCGTTTTCTGAGTATGAAACAAAGCTCTGCTGGATCATGTGCTCTTCTGGTCTGTGATATTGATATGCTTTGTGTACAAAAAGGGTGATGTCTTAACTTTAAAACATCACCCAAACAAGAAGTGGCCAAAAATAGGGTTGTTTCTTTTAGGAGTTACATTTCTTTTAGGAGTTATTTAAAATTAACCACATTTGGAGGGGGAAAAAGTTGCATTATGGGTTTCTGAGCTGTAGAAAACTGGAGTAAATTTGAAAGGTCTAAATTCTGTCTGAAGGTTCAACCACAGCAAACCCTTACCTGGCGCTGGCCTGGGACATGAGGTCCTTTTGGAGTTCCAACACTCAGTGATTGGACATGCAATTAAAAGATCTCAGGGGAGGGTTAGGTTGGATATCAAGAAAAGTTTCTTCCCCCGGAAGGTGGCTGGGCACTGAACAGGCTCCCCAGGGCAGTGGTCACGGCCCCAAGGCTGCCAGAGCTCAAGGAGTGTTTGGACAGTGCTCTCAGGGACAGGGTGGGATTGTTGGGGTGTCTGTGCAGGGCCAGAAGTTGGACTGGAAGATCCTTGTGGGTCCCTCCAACTCAGGATATTCTGTGATTCTGTGGTTTAGATCTCCATCTATGCCTAGAAATGCATCTTTACATGTAGGATGAAGGGCACTGAGAGCCCCAGCACTGAAGGTAGAACTTGTGTGGTTGACAAATACCAGTCCAATTGCTCTGCCGGTGAAATTTGGAATAAAAATATAGGAAATGAGGAGTTAATTCAATTAAACATTTTCCCACCCACATTTTACCTTTCCTCACCACTCAAGGGAATCATTCATGGAAAGTATATCACCAGCAGACTTATTTTTACCATTATTTTTAACTTAATGAGTATACCTTCCACATCAGAGGGAAAGTACAAAGGTTAAATTTTACATTAAGAGCACATTGCAACACGGTATGCAAATATCCCTATGCAAATCCAAAGCAGGCGGAAGATAAATGTGGTATATTTTTAACCAGTTAACTATGACTGTGAAGTATGGGGCAAGATATTCAGTAGTTTCATTTTATATCTTTCTTGTAAATAATGCATAAAGTATGTAGATGTTGTCAAAATATGATGAAGCTATTAGCTTTATAGTTTTCATAGTTAAGAATGTGTTCAGCATGTAGCTCCTAATAACTCATTTCCAAACGCAGACACCATTATAAAATATTTCTTGTTCAAGTGAACGTTATCATGTGACATAATGATTTTGCTTAAAACCAAGTTAAATGAGGAGTAAAATTAAACAATATTGCATGAATTGTGTTTGACTAATTTTGTGTCACATTATATTAGCCGAGCTTTCAAAATATGTGTTAATGACAAATAGTGTAAGCCCCTAACATACTTTATATGTCTGTAAAATCACCCTTAAGTCATTAGCTTTTAAAGGTTCATTTTGTTTGCAGTTTTTGTAGCCACTGGCTTTTTAGTGATTACTTTTGTCTATGAAACTAGACATGATTAAAAAAGAGATATTTTACATAAGTCTTTGGGACTTATTGCCATATTATGGGGGCATACTGTGTGCATTAAAACAATGCCTAATAATTGATGAGCTCTACACTTTGGAGGTAAACAGAGTTAAGGGTGAATTTTAATGTTTACATCATATTTACATAAGAACCACGCTGAGCTCTTAATCAACAGTTTGTTTCTTTTACATCTGGATTTATCTGTTCCCTGTTACAAAAATCTTTCATTCCAAATGCAACCAAAGTCTTAGAGATGACTGGGTTTAATTCAGAAATCACTGAATCACAGAATCCCAGACTGGTTTGGGTTTGAAGGACCTTAAAGCTCATCCAGTTCCACCCCCCTGCCATGGTCAGGGACACCTTCCACTAGACCAGTTGCTCCAAACCCCATCCAACCTGGCCTTGGACACTTCCAGGGATGGGGCATCCACAAAAATTCACAAATTTGTTTCAATAACATAATTGCCTACTTTTGATGTGTCCTAGGTCCACCAGAGTTCGGCAGTGGGGACTTGCAGCCTTTGCAGCCTTCACAGCATGGATGGAAAAGCTTCTTCAGACTAATCATCACTGGGACAAGATTATATATAAAATATATATATAAAATATACATATTAAGGGGTCATGGTGATAAAATAGAGCAGGGTAAAAAGCTGCACCAGTTTCTTTTCTGGATGGGCCTTCAGACATATCCATGTTTTCATGCCTAGATGGACATCTCTGGTCTTTATTTAGCCATGTTCCTGAATTTGTCTGTTATGAGCTCCCTCTCTGTCCTGTCTTGCTTGAAATAAAGAGAAAAGGTGGGTGTCCAGCCATGCTGTGTCTCCTGAGGCGATTTCAGAGAGGTGTTTGCCCCAGCACTGGTCACTCAGAAATACAGTGTGTTCTTTCCAGGTGAGACCAGGGCCAGGCTGGTCTAACACTGGCTCTTGAGTCTTTCCTCACAGGGAAAAAAAGAATTTTTATGTGGTGATCTCTTTCTAGATATATTTAGCTATGAAAAAAAAAAAAAGGAAAAAACCTTCCCAATGGACTGGGGTGATGCCAAATGGCTAAGTGGGAGGTAAGGGCAGGATACTGATGGGGGTGTGAAGGTGCAGAGAGAGAGCAACGTGCTGGTTTTTAGTGTTTTAATGCTCAACTTCTTTGATAAAATCTTCATTCTGCCCACCCTACCCCAGTGCCTTAGAAAGCTACAGCTTTATCTCAAGAATTTTCCCTCTGGACACTTGTCAGAACAAAGAGTATGGACTTTGCATATCATTTATCCTCTTGTATATAAGGAGCTTGTCACATCTTAATGTTGAACCTCACCAGAGAGCAGACCTCTGGAGCACTCGGAGCTCTGCTTTGCATTTGGGTGGGAAAAGCGGATCCGCGGGGCCGCTCCTGCTCCTGCCTGTGTCTCACGGCTGCTCTGCTCCTTCCTGCTGTGCAACACATGCCATCAGCTCCCTGGAATGGAAGGGGGGCAATAACAACCTGGGCTCTTCTGGAAATCACTCCGAAGTGGCCGAATTCCTTTATTATCTGCTTTCGTCAAACTTCTGATGACACAATCCCAGAATATCCTGAGTTGAAGGGACTCACAAGGATCATCGAGTCCAATTCCTGGACCTGTACAGGACCATCCTCAAGAGTCACACCATGTGCCAGAAGGTATGATGTGCTGTTATAGTATGTCCATGAAATTAAAATTACTTGTAAGGGCTCAGCTTCTTTGACATCTCAATAAGGGTTTTGAACTGGTGCTACTTGTCTGCATCCTAGTTTAGGAAATGAAAAAAAATCCCAAGGAATTACATTCTTTAAATGCCCTGTTATGTTATCAGGGTTTGAACTCACAGGGTCACAGAATCACAGAATATTCTGAGTTGGAAGGTATCCACAAGGATCATTGAATCCAACTCGTAAGTGAATGACCTCGATGGGGATTAAACACACAAAGTTGGCCTAATTAGCACTCAAAGCTTTCAGAATAAGGACTTGGCCTTCTTTTGCTGTGGAAGACTTTATTGTCACCTAGGTGAGATCTCCTGGCACAGGAGACAGGAAGGATTTGGGTCCTGTGTTTAGGTCCTGGCTGAGGAGGGAGAGCAGCAGCTCACACAGCTCAGTCTGGACCAGCCCCTGAGGCTCTGCTGGGTCCTGGCCACTCATCCAGGGTCGAGGTCCCAGTCTGCCATCTGGGTGAAGAGGTTCTCTCTGAAGTGCCAAGAGCTGGATGAAGAAATGGGACATTAACATCTCACTGTTCATCTAATTTCTGAAAATAATGAATATCATATCACAGTGAAGATATTTTACAGTGGAAGGTATTAAACACTCCTGACATAGTGATCACCAAGGAAAGATGATCCCCAGACAAGAGGGATAACAAAGTTTCTAGTAAAGCTATTTCTTTATCCAGGGGACTGCTTTCATACCTTGCACTTGTCCACTCAAATCCTTTTGCAGACCAAAATATGTATTGACAAAATTTTGTTACCAGGTAAAATACATACTGGGGTTTTTTGAAAGAATATGCAAGACCCATTGTGATTCCTTCAGTTTGCTGATTTCCAAATGTCACGTAGAAGTTCAGAGGGCTTTCTGACAACTTTCAGAAGAGAAAAGCTGTCAAGGAGCACATTGAACACCAGAATGGTTAGAGATGGGGCTGATCATATCTGCTAATACTCTGCTGGCCCATGATTAATACTCTGGATTCCATCTATCATGATGCAAGGACAGCTCTGCCACACTGTTACCCTGAGTTAATTGAACTGGTTATTCCATAGCTATTTCTGGAAGATCAGTAGAAGAAAAACAAAGCAGGTGAAATGGATAGCTGGCAGTGAAGCTGTTTAAATATTTATAAAACAGTTAGCTAAGATTCAGGAGCCATTTAACAGAGCCAAATTTGATACATTAAGATGAATAATTGCACTTCTGTAATGCCATTCCATTTATTTATTTATTTAGTCTTTAACATCATATCACTACTTTCCCTACGACTTGAAGAAAGATTTGGAAAGTGATATATTTTCCTTGGATCAGACTCTCAATGATCATAAAATGTCAATCTGGAATTATGCCATTTTTATGGAAAGAGTTGTTGATTTTCTTTGCTGTGTTGAGAACAGAATTTGGGGAAGGGGAAAGGGAAAGGGAAGGCAGGGAAAGTTTGGGAAGGTTTGGGAAGGTTTGGGAAGGTTTGGGAAGGGAAGGTTTGGGAAGGTTTGGGAAGGGAAGGTTTGGGAAAGTTTTGGAAGGGAAGGTTTGGGAAGGGAAGGTTTGGGAAGGGAAAGAAAAAGAAAAAGAAAAAGAAAAAGAAAAGAGAAGAGAAGAGAAGAGAAGAGAAGAGAAGAGAAGAGAAGAGAAGAGAAGAGAAGAGAAGAGAAGAGAAGAGAAGAGAAGAGAAGAGAAGAGAGAGAAGAGAAGAGAAGAGAAGAGAAGAGAAGAGAAGAGAAGAGAAGAGAAGAGAAGAGAAGAGAAGAGAAGAGAAGAGAAGAGAAGAGAAGAGAAGAGGAAGAGAAGAGAAGAGAAGAGAAGAGAAGAGAAGAGAAGAGAAGAGAAGAGAAGAGAAGAGAAGAGAAGAGAAGAGAAGAGAAGAGAAGAGAAGAGAAGAAAAGAAAAGAAAAGAAAAGAAAAGAAAAGAAAAGAAAAGAAAAGAAAAGAAAAGAAAAGAAAAGAAAAGAAAAGAAAAGAAAAGAAAAGAAAGAAAGTAGAAAATGTTATTTGCCCAAAAGAATTCATTTCAAGGAATTAAAAATTTATTTATTTTTATTTTATTTTATTTTCAGACTGGAAAATCAGTGTTGTAACAACAGGAGAAAAATCCATAAATAAATTTAGAAATAGCTTTTAAAATTAGGAGAAAGACTGTATATTTTTTAGAATGCGAGATTTACATCTGAAGGAAAATATTTAATGTTTTAAATTCACCAGTGTTCCCCAGACCCTCTAGTACAGCCCAGTGTACGCTTAGAAAGAGCTACTTCATCTATTTAATTAAGAGAAACTACTATCAAAGCAGATTTCGCATTTAAAATTCGTGTTTAAACTTCTCACAGATTAAGTGAGCTTAAACAGTTGCTATTCCTGACTTTAACAGCATTATAAAATACATTAGAGATTGAGAGGATAAAATTCTGCCATGTTAGGTTATAACCTAACTGCTATTTGCAGTTGTAAGGACTACTAATGGCGCAGGGACAAGATTTATTATAGTAAAGACATCCTGCTTAACATTACCCTTGTCATTCCATTAATAATGACTGCTTATGAGCCATCTCCTTGGCATCTTTGTTGTCCTGAAAACTTAAAACTCACAGCACAATTCTTTACGATGTGCTACATTGCCCCCTCTGGGTATTCCTGACCATTATCCCATTTGGTTATATTCAAAACTGCTGCCTCCTGAGAGAGCATTAGGGCCGACCTTTAACCCTGCAATATTCTTGGTTCAAATGGCGTAATAACATGTAGTGAATATTTACAAGCATACTTATACCATAATAGAGTACTGCTGTGAACATTAGCACATATTTTCTGCTCAATCAGGCTTTGATGTAGAGCTTGGCTTGTACCCTGGAGAAAATGCAGTCCCCAATAAGCTGTGCTAGTGGAACACCCTTGAACCTAAACAGCTCATGCCACACAGACCCCTCCATGCAGATTAGCAGCAAACATACACATTTGCCATGTGGGCATTCCTGGCAGCACACAAGGTCTTCGGGAGCCTGTGAGGGGGAGGCACAGCCCCTCGTGGCACACCTGGGGTTTTAGTGAGCTCTTGACTCCCTCCAAGCTGTTGACTCCCTCCAAGACCTTGACAGATCAGAGGGCTGGGCAGTCACCAACTGTATGAAGTTGCACCTGGGGTGGGGCAACCCTGGATGTACAGACAGACTGGGGAATGAGGTGCTGGGAAGCAGTGCCAAGAAAGGGACATGGGGGGCCTGGTCAGTGGCCAGTTGTCCATGAGTCAGCAGTGCCCTGGCAGCCAGGAGGGCCAACCCTGTCCTGGGGGCATCAGGGACAGCATCACCAGCTGGGCCAGGGAGGGATTGTCCTGCTCTGCTCTGCTCTGGGGGAGCCTCACCTGGAATATTGGGGCAGTTTGGGGTGTCACAGTATCAGAAAGATGTTGAGCCATTAGAGAGTGTCCAAAGGAGGGCAACAAAAATGGTGAAGGGCCTTGATTTGAAGCCATGTGAGGAGCAGCTGAGGGCACTTGGTATGTCCAGCTGGAGAAGAGGAGACTGAGGGGACACCTCATTGTAGTTACAACTTCTTTGAGAGGGGCAGAGGAGGGACAGGTCCTGAGCTCTTCTCTGTGGGGACCTGGGACAGGAGCTCAGTGAATGGCCTGGAACTGTGTCAGGGTAGGGTTAGGCTGGATCTCAGGGAAAGGTTCTTCCCCCAGAGGGTGGTTGGGCACTGAACAGGCTCCCCAGGGCAGTGGGCACAGCACCAAGGCTGCCAGAGCTCAAGGAGCATTTGGATGATGCTCTCAGGCACATGGTGTGGCTGGTGAGGTTGGTTGGGTCTAGTGGAAGGTGTCCCTGCCCATTTCAAGGAGGTTGGAACGAGGTGATCTTTCAGGTCTTGGAATGTACTGCCCAGGGAAGTGGTGAAATCACTGTCCCTGGAGGTGTTTAAGGAAAGGTTGGACATGGCACTCAGTGCCATGGTCTGGTTGATATGGTGTTGTTGGGTCCTAGGTTGCACCTCTGAGTTGTTTTCCAACCTAATTGATTCTGTGATGCTGTAATTCTCTCTCTTCCAACCCAAACCAATCTAGAATTGCATGATTCTGAGACATATCACTTTGACACGATACACAGGTGAAACCTAGGGCACAAAAAAGTCTCTCAGCCAGCTTAATTACTAATTTGAGTATAGATTTTTGTAAGTTTTTTTTCTTCCATCACTTGTTCCTTCAGAACAAGGCTCTTATTCCCTGTTTGTTATTAAATCCACTTTTGCCGTGCTTTGCTCTCTGCTGCCTGTTTCTGTAACATGCCCAGTGGAGATTTGATTGCAAGTGCAAGTGGTTTTCTTGTGGAAGTTTTCTGATTGTCACGGCTTGGAGGAGAAAGGGTCACTTCTCAGTTTTGTTGGTTTATGAGTGTGTTGTTAATCTGCTTAGAAGAGTCCGGCCCAGAGGTAACGTGAGCGTTTGAAAGAAGAGTCTCTTGTGGTTATGAAAAACTTTGACTTGGCAATATCTGTCTGTCTTCAGCCAAAGACAGAATAAACCTTCCTTATTTTCTTGGTGTAACTTATAAACCTGTTACAGTTTTTGCATTAAAATCTCCCTATACAAAGGAGATGTCCATTTTTTGATATTTTATTCATAAGATCCCTCAAGGTGTCATTGAAATTCTCTCAGTCTTTCATCAGCATGATCCACTCTTGGAGAGTACACCTGCACAGTAGATGAAATGGTTGTCCTCAGAGAATAATGGCAGCCATCCTGATATTAATTTGGTTCCAAGTAATTATCAAGTTCATATCTTTCAGTTTTCTAGGGAACTTTTTTCTTCCTTTTGACTTTCTTCCTTTTTTTTAACTTTTCCTAAAGAGTTAGCAGGGCTTGTTAATGCTGCTCCAGACTCTCCACACAGACTGATCCTCTTCTCTGGACTTCAACTCAGGTTGATACCTTTAACCATGACTTTTTGTCCTGAAATTATTATTATATGGTGTGTGAAGATCAATAATGTGCCACACAGAAATTTGTACCTGATGTGTGTAGTTAATGCTGTAGGAAAATAAGATGCCTTTGCTCTGTTGGTTACACCTCTGTGTAAGTGAACAATTGGATTCAAGTCTGTAGTGGCCTCTCTCCAGACCATTTAGCTGGTTTTTTTCCATAAGAATATTGAACGATACAGTCAGAATACAGGTACATCAGTATTGAGTGGCATCTCTGCTGGGAACAAATCTCTTGCCTTGTCCTGCAGAGCTGTGTGAGCAAACCATGGCTCCAGCAAGGCTTGTGATGATGGAAGAACAACTCAGAACCTCAGGATTCTCGAGAACCTACTTCAATGACTGATATTTTCAAACTTATTATGGTGCATCAGCATTTTTGGGCTCATCAGAGAGACACTGCTCTGTCCATCCCACAGCATGAGGAGCTCACAGGATGAGTAAGATTGGAAGGGATCACAGTGGCTCATCTGGTCTCACCTCTGCTCAAGCAGGGTCATCCCAGAACACATGACACTGGAATATCTCCAGTGAGGGAGACTCCACATCCTCTCTCAACCTGTTCAGTGCTGGGTCACTGCTTAGGAAGAAGTTCTTCCTCATGTTCAGGTGGAATTTCCTGGGCATGAGTTTCTACCCATTCCTATTGTGCCATTGCTGAGCACCCCCAAGCAGAGCCTGGTCCATCCTCTGGCCCCTCCCTGCAGATAATTATATAGATTGATAAAATCCCCTCTCAATCATCTCCTCTCAAGGCTAAACTTGAGAGATGATAAACTTGAACTTGAGCAAGACAGCTCTGTGGCCATGAGCACTCAATGTGCATTTCCTTAGCATGTGTATAATTACATGCATGTATGTATGTTCAACATGCATATATGCACATGTTTATATTTAAAAAAAGTAATAACCCCTGAGATGGCAACATCAGCCAAAGAAAGACCAGCAGTATTTCTAAACATAAATTCTCAAGCCCTTTTTTAAGGTTGCTGTCATGTGACAGGAGGGCCTCAGTGCATCCCAAGGGCTCTTTCAGTGCCAAAAAAAAATGGTGAGCCTTTGGAAAAGCTGAAGAAGTCCTTAAATCCAATTAAAACCTTGCAGCACAAGTCCTGAAGGGCACAGAGAAGAGCCAAACCCTTTCAGGATCCTCTCGGGAGGAGCAACCCTGGCAGCACATATTGGGGTCTCTCCCATTGAACCCATCCTCTTGTGAAACTCTGTGAGGTATTTGAACACCTCTGTCTGTGATGATTAAGGCAGAAGAGCCAATTTAAACACATTATCTGAAAATAAAGAGTTTTTAAATTTTGTATTATTATTTAGGAACACTTGCCCGTGGGTGTTGCTGCAGCACAGCAGTCTGGGCAGAGGAGCCCAGAGGCTTTCTCTGGATTATTAGGGGTTTCTCCTTCTTTCCCCTGGCTTTTGCCAACCAAATTGTATTTTGAAGGAAACCTGCAAGAAATTTTGTGTGTTCTTCAGTTCTTTCAGTTTATATCTGTCCACATCACTCCCTTTTTCCCCCCATTGGCAGTAAATCCTTAGCCATCCTGAGCCATCCATTTATTACCTGTTGGCAGTTGTTCAGTCTTCCAGCCCACAGTGATCTGTTTTTAGCTGCCAATAGTGCAGCATTAACAAATCTGTTCTGATATTTATCTGTGGCAGTGTCTTTTGTTAAATGAGGAATACAAAGTTTAGGATATAGTGTATTGGGAATTTTATTTCATCAGGTAGGGTGCTTAAAACTTCCCTCCAATGTTTGTCCAGCGTGGGATAACCTCCTTACCACTCTGTGCATCCTATGATGCAGCTTTTTCTTATATGTTTTTGAGGTGTTGCTTCCCACAAAAGGAAGATTTGATGGGAATAATCTTTGTTTCTTTTCTGAGTATTTTATAGAGAAATCTCAATATCATGGGAAACACTGAATAACTTATTGATCAGATTTTTTTAAATTTTCTCCTGTGGAATTATCTCCAGTTCTACATGGAAAAGTATTTTGAATCCCTGTAGATCTCACCACCTCAGGCTGACAGCCCAGGTCTTTATCAGAGGGAGGATTCAGGCCCCAAGCCTGAGCCTGGGCTCGTTGAGCCAGTCTGAGGGCTGCATGTGCTCTGGCATCACAGAACCAAAAGGTCCTATTTATTCCAACCTACTTGTAAAATTATTTATTTATTTCATAATTCTCATTTATTATTTATTTATTTATTTACTTGTTCTTGTACAAATTTTTTATTTATTTGGAGAATGGTGTGGGTTATAAATTGAATTAATATAAGAAAATGATCACTTGATGATTGTGATTTACACTGGCTTTAATTAACCAGCCTGCAGATGGATTAGATAAATGATACGTTTCACAACACATCTCCATCTTTTTCGGTCATCATATACTTAAATTGCAAATTCTCCTGAACTGTAACCTGGTGTCTTATGGCTCTTGATTCTACATTTCTCTGCAGATCTTCCATTTTCAATTGTGTCAGAGCTGGAGGATGTGATTGTTAGTAAAAGGTATTAAACTGCAGCAGCCCTCCAACATTCAAATGGTGTAAAAAGGTCTGATTTAAGACCACCAAGACAGAAAACCAGGGAAGAACTTGTGTAGGTTTTTTTCCAGTGGGCTGTAGTTACATGCAATCTGTGTGGCAATGGGGTGTAGATCAAGGAACTGTTGCAACAGGGGTGATGATTTAAAATGAAGGAGGATTACTTTAGAATGGATATTAAGAAGGAATCCTTCCCTGTGAGGTTGGTGAGGCCTAGAGGTTGCCCAGAGAAGCTGTGGCTGCCCCTTCCCTGGAAATGTTCAAGGCCAGGTTGGATGGGGCTTGGAGCAACCTGGGATAGTGGGAGGTGTCCCTGCCCATGGCAGGGGGTGGAATGAGATGTTTTTAAGGTCCCTTCAAACCCAAACCATTCTGAGATTCCATGATTCTCTAAGGATCACTTGTCATCTGTAATGCAAACCACAAGACCTTCTTCTACAGCTCTCCTCCTGTTGTCAAGGTCTGAGCTTGCACAAAGTTTGCAAAGTGCTCAGCCTGACACACCAAACTTTATCAACTAACCATAAACTTATTCTTCTCCTTGCCTTTCTGCCTAAATCTGCCTAGATTCAAATTACTGTCAGGCCAATTTTCTGCCAAATTTCAAGTTCTACTTTCCACTCTGAAACCTTTTTCACCGAGCAGCTTCAGCATCCTCCTTGTTTGGAGGTGTCCAGGGCTGCATCAGGGCAGAGGCAGCTCAGTGATTCTGCTTAATAGAGTCACAGGTTGATTTTGGCTGGTTAAGACCTCTAAGTTCATCAAGTCCAGCTATTAACCCCACACTGCCAAGCCCACTACTGAACCATGTCCCATTTCTGTCCCATCTATGTTTCACACACCCCTCCCCATTTCCTGGCAGTCAGGGAGCCCATCCTGGTTGGAAACTTCCCTGATCGATGCAAAAGGCAAAACCTCCAATAAATTCATCCTGTCAAAGACATCATCCATAAAGGAGGTTTTCAGGCTGAGATGAGGTTTGGCAAATTTATAAGCATTTGGGAACGGGGTTGTAAATGAGGGAATTAAAGCCACTGTTGACATCGGTCTGGATTTTCTGTGACTCTACACATGTAATTTTAATTTCCAGGAACAGGCTTTGGTGCCAAGGGCTTTATAGGGAGAGGAATTACTTCCAACAAACTTGACTATGTTAGATCTCATGTCTGCAATGACAAAACCCGTTTTTGAACAAGTTTTTTTGCACTCAAAATTAAAAATACCTTAATTTTGACTATTCAGCACCCTTTTTCTTCCTCTCCTACTTCTTGGGGTTTTGTTTGGTTTTTTTTTTCTTTTATTACTTGCTTGATTTTTGGTTTTTTTTTGGTTTGGTTTGGTTTTGACTTGATTGTGTTTTTTGGTTTTTGGTTGGCTTTTTCTGTTTTGGTTTGTTTTTGTTTTTTTTTTTTTTGTTTGGTTTGGTTTTGTTTTGTTTTGTTTTGTTTTGTTTTGTTTTCTTTTCTTTTCTTTTTTTTTTTTTTTGTTTTGGTTTGTGGTTTGTTTTTGGGTTTTTTTGTGGACATGGACATAAAAAAATACACTGTCTCAAAATCCTGTGTTTAAGAACAAGGAAGTTTTCAAAAAATGTGTAGATGTGACACTTGGGGACATGGTTTAATGGTGAGCTTGGCAGTGCTGTGTTAATGGCAAGACTTGATAGTCTTAGAGTGCTTTTCCAATCTAAATAATTCTGTGATTCTATGGAAAGCACAAACCTTGAGCCCTTTTCCTGGAGGATGGGTTTCACTGAACATGTCCCATGTGCCCCTTTCCCTCTTGGGCTCATCCTCTTGCAGGTTGTTCTAACATTTGTGAGAGGTTGTTGCTATGGCACATACCTTTCTGAGGATTTAATGACCTGTGCTACTTTGCATTCAAAAGTTTTACTAATCTCCTGCTTAAAATGGCTTTTAAAGATGTGTAGGAGCAAGGATCCTATTTTAGTGCTGTGCTCCCATAGGTGAATTTTCTTTAAGATTCACAGAATCACTATGGGGTAACTGTGTTTCTTTATCTCGGGAACGTCGTGGCTGATGATACTTTGCTAAATATCCTGAGTTTTAAATACATCCAAAGGCTGTTGGCTATGAAATCCCCCGAGGGCAGGGATGAGCAGGGGCTGTGGGAAGGGGGGCTTGCAATGCACCAGTGCCTCTGCACCCCCCATTAAGAGCTTAACTTCTCCATGTTGAATATCTTGGGGTGGTTTGTGAGCTTTTGGCTCAGGGCACAGCATCTGGGTGTCAATAAATGGGGTTGCTTTGCCCTGGGGCATGGGACAGGATGAGGTTCTTACACCTCTAACAAATTCCAGCTTAGTTAAGGTTTTTTCTCTTCTTTCCTTTTTTTGCCCTGATGCCTTTTTCCTTCAGAAATAACTGTTTATAATCAGTTTAATGCAGATGAAACCATTACTTCTTCACTCTTCAGAAACTCTTTATGCTTCTTAATTAAAGCCTTTGTCTGAACACAAAATAATTAATACATAAAATGAAGCAGAGGGAAAGAATCGACTGTGAAACTAGTCACTCAGTTGTATATTTAAACAATATTTAATCATTAGAGTAACACAGTGCTTGCACTTTTGGAAAGAAAACAAGCCTTATACTTCATGTTTATTTAACACTTTGACTAGTTCATTCTTGGAGGTATGAAATGAGGCTTATAGAGTGCCAGAGCAGTAAATCATACCTTCTGAAAATTACTGGGTCTTAAACAGTAGTGTCATTTTAAACCTAAACAGTTCAGTGGTGCACCAGCATATAAAAGTGACCTCTTAGAACAACATCTACTGTTTACACTGAAAGGCAAGGCAAGGAAATAAAAACAAGGCATAAAATATGGTGTAGTAAGGATGTCATTTACTTGTGTTTCTGCCTCTGTTCTGGATGCTGATGGGTGTGATGGCTTTCATACAGTTAATGCATTAAACGCAGTCAATGCAAAAAATGCCATGAACATGCAAATATGTGCATATAACAACTGTTTGGAGCAAAAAAATTGGGCAGCTTTTCACACCCGAGCACTTTCCATCAGTATTTGCTCAGATTTTAAACCACATTTGTGTTGGCAAAGGGGTTTCTCACTTTATAACTTTTGATTTTTTTCTTAACTAATGTTCTAATTTAAGAATTTATGGTCAGGAATATTTGTTGGGGAAAACCCACACAAATTCAAAGCAAATATTCAGTCTCTTTTGTGGAGAGTGAATGCTGAATGTTTGAATTGTAGGTGTGATTTGCTTGCACTTTGCAAGCACAAAGGCACCGGTTCATCAGAGATTGGATATAGGTTTTTATAACCAGCTACACACTTGGCTTCTGAGTACAGAATAACCACAGAGTTTGGCTCAAAAGTGCCTATTTTTTGCCAAAATTGTTCATTAACATTATTTGCCAAGTTGTACTTCAGAGAGGAGTGGACAGTCAAGGGTTTGTGTGGTGTGTAGGTGAATGTTTGCAGTGAAAACCCGGAGACTCCTCTTACCCTGAGACATGGATTATCTCCATGGTTTGGTGATTCAACACATTTAAAACCTCTTCCTAAGCCTGACCCACTTCAGAACAGATACAGGTTTATTACTCAGTCTCAGGGGACTTTGCAGTGCTGTTCATTCTCCTAATTGGATAAATGGAGGTAAAATTGGCTTATGGAGGTAAAAAAGCAAAAGCACCTTCCCAGCTGCCACTCAGCCCTTGCCCTGCTCATGGATCACACTGACCATGAATGCTCCTCCAGCCAGTCTGGCTTGTTGTCCCTTGATGGGTGGAAAGAAATTCTCTGCTGATCCTGTTTCTGACACATTTATGAGTAAGAAATGTGGCTTTGGTTTTTTGTGGGTTGTTTTGGTAGGATTTGAAGGGGTTTGTTTGGGATTTTGTAAGGGGTTTTTTTATGGATTTTTTTTTGGAGGGGGTTGTGTGTGTGTTTTTTTCAATCATTGTTTGTTTGTTTGTTTGTTTTCTTAAGAGGAGAACACATTAACATTTACATTACATTTACCTTCAGGAGCAAGTCCAGAGATGGCCACAAAGATGCTCCAAGGGCTGGAGCCCCTCTGCTCTGAGCCAGGTTGGGAGAGCTGGGAGTGTTCACCTGGAGAAGAGAAGGCTCCAGGGAAACCTTAGAGCCCCTTCCAGCCTAAAGGGGCTCCAGGAGAGCTGGAGGGGGACTTGGGACAAGGGCCCAGAGGGACAAGACAAGGTGGAATGGCTTCCCACTGCCAGAGGACAGGGTTGGATGGAATACTGGGAAGGAATTCTTGGCTGTGAGGGTGGTGAGGCCCTGGCTCAGTTTACCCAGAGAAACTGTGGCTGCCCCATCCCTGGAAGTGTCCAAGGACAAGTTGGACAGGACTTGGAGCAACCTGGTCTAGTGGAAGGTATCCCTGCCCATGGGAGGGGGTGGAACAAGATGGGCATTAAGGTCCCTTCCCACCCAAACCATTCTGTGATTTCTGAACTCTCAGGTCACATATTATATTGATCATGTGCAAAGTTAATATACTATGACATTGATATTGTTTTGCAGACTGGTTCTGTGAGGCTTCTGTTGTAAAAATCATATTGTTTTGAAGTCTCTGAACTACCCGACTGAGGGTCTCAAAAGCTGGGGACCAAAAGTGAGACAGGACTTCTGCTGAATTAAAGAACTCCTCTCTTAGGAACAGGTAATGATATTTATTTCCATGTTCCCATCCCATCTACCTTCCCTTCTTCAGGCACCGTCAGGAGCCTAATGAAGAGAAGTGATGGGTTTAAATTTGAAGAGCACATGGAATCTGATTTTTTATTAGTTTGGATGCTGACTGAACAGAACATTGAAACTGTAATTATGAATATTTTGCAAATGTGAACCTTCAATTAACTGTATCAGTTGTGTTTGTGAACTATGGAGAACTTACATTATTAATGAACACACAAGGTTAATATTAGTTTATTTATCATTTGGAATATGGCTTTTGAGTTAATCATACAAGTCCTGCCACATTCAATTTTGATTAATTCATGAAGTTCAGGCAGGCTTTGTTAAACAAATATTTATTATGTGTGATGTATTATAAAGTAATAAAGCAGTTTTTCACCATCTCAGGTCCTATATACAAACATCTTCCGATACAGTGAAGACTTTAACATGGAAGCAAACATCCTTTTGTTATGAGGACATCAAATAAATCATGAGAGTCTCTTGTGTGATTTTTTTTTTTTAAATTCAGATATAATCCCCATTGCAAAGAACAGGTTGCAATGTCATGCAGAGTGGTCTGCACACACCGTATGGGTTTTGCTGTGCTGGTTGATTGTAGGATTTTTGCTATAATTCATCTCCTTGCTTCTCCTTTTACTCCATTTAAATGCAGTTGGAGAAAACGGCTGATTTACTGTGCAACACTGTTTGTATCATGGCCAAATTATTAAAAATAATGAAGAATTTCAACACCTTGGTGATGCTGAAATAGTGTTTTATGAAGTTTCATGTTATTTTTTGCTCACCTGCAGGGGTTTCAGGCTGGTGAACAGCAGGGTCTCCGAGCAGATCTCTACCAATGGATCCCATTTGGAATGGAAGGAGGATTCTGAGAGACCGACACAGCAACATAGTTCAAGTAGTCTGAGGCTTAAACTCCCTGAGTCATAAGACTGATGGTATAAATCCCATGAATCACAACATAGCTAATGAGTTTCTTTTGAAAGAGGGATATGTTCTCCTGAATGCCAGTTTTGGCACATTTTTGTTGGCCAATAGGCCACATCTTAAAAGTGTTGAGAGGATTTAAGATTATTTCATTTAGGAGTGAAATAGAAATTTTATTTTAAAATATGTAATTGTAAGTTTATATTACATAATTTATGTGTATTTGATTCTGATTTAATGATGCTAAACCCCTCTCTCTGTAGAGGTAAAGCAGCATCTTGATTTGGAAAGGCCTGTGGATAATTGAATGATTTTTATTTCTTTTTTAATCTTGGCTGTGAAATATTTTGTTACTAAAGCCAAAATTTTTTTTATAAATGATCTGTCAGCAATACGTGAATTTAACTTCTCTTTTCTTTGATTTGCTGAGTAAAATAAACAAATAGTTGGGCAGCACCTAACTTAGGAAGGGCCCACTCCAGTGTTCATTCAATTCAGCCACGTCTGCTCTAACTAGTTTTGGTGTAGCTGTTACAATTTTCATCCATAATATATGATCAGTTTGTAAGAATTTCCTCTACATGTGAGAAACATACTTAATGCCAACGTTCTCAAATTGGAGTTGGTTATAAATAATGCACTAATAGATGTGAAGGAGCGTAAATGATTCCTTTGTGTTGTACCTGTGAGGTTGTTAGTGCTCCTTTAAAAAACAAACAAACCCTCTTTTGCAGGATATTTATTCCCATCTCTTCCATCAAAGGGGTTACAGGCTTTGTACCTTTTTATGTAAATTAAAAAATCTTTAGCCAGTTCTGTGTCAAAAATAAATAGTTGAATGAGCTTGCAGACAACATTTATTTTGTATGTACATTAATGGGCACTTCCATTTTTTCCTGCAGGCTAGAATCCACTTTGAAATTCATGTTTGATAAATTCCCTGGCTTTCCGAGTAATTTAGCTGTCTATAGGGCTGTTGATCCTTTGAGTGTATTGCTGAACCATTGGGACTTGTGCACCACATCTGCATATCCAAGTTCAAATATAGACTCAAGATGATTGGTTTAAACTTTAAGTTGTTGATCTTATTCCTGATAGATTTGTTAGATTGTCTCCCATTTCATTTCTAAAATCTGGGCCTAATCCATAAATACCCCTTCTTAAATATGTCTCCAATAAACTCACTGATTGAGTTAGTCATTCTGTAAGCACAGAGCTGAATTAATATTCAGTGTAGCCCAATAATCTGAAGCCATGATGCTGCCTGCTATTGTGTGTCTCGGTGAGAGTTGGAGCAGGGTACATACAGAGCAGCCCAAGTCGAGGTGTTACTCTCCACAGTAGCAAGATTCCCTTTGAAAATTCCCTCTATACCTCCTGAGCATTTAAAAGGGGATCCAGTTTTCACTGGGATATGAAATTAGTGGACAAGGGCTCGATTTATCGGTCTTCATGAGGCTCGGGTTTGTTTAGCTTGGCTTTTTCTCTCTCAGGGAGCTGATCTAAGTTTCATTTTCAGTTGGAGCACTTGGCAAGACAGGAAGGTACAGCAGATATAAAACCAAAATTTACAGCACTTTGAGAGCTACAACAGGAAAGAGCCATCTGCAAATTCTAGCCAGGCTAATTTCAAATCTAAGCTGTCCTGAGGTGCTGTGCAACATCCTCTAGACCTAAAGCTTTCCTTCCCTTCCCTCCTGATCCTGGTACTGTGCATGTTCCTACCAGGGATGATGCAGTGATGGGAAAGGACCTGGGATGCTGGGCAGGCACCAAAAAGGGGGAACAAGGACCTTCACAGGAGTTGTGTGAACATGGGGTGTCCCTTTCGGTCTTTGCCTCTTCCTGCTGAGCTTATTTTAAATGTTGTGGGCACCCCTGGCATAAAGAAAGGGGGAATTTAAAAGATATCTTGTGAATATAAATTAAGTCAAAAATCTTATTAACCATAACATCACTTATTCTGTTATAAAGCTACTTGCCTGCTTTGCCGTGTGTCCGATATGACCTGAAATGATCTGCAATGTCTGAGAATCATTCCGATAATTTCAATTTGTAACTGTTAGGACTTTGAGAAACCTGGTCTAGTGAGAGGTGGCTGGAATGACATGGTCTTTAAGGTCCCTTCCAATCCAAACCATTCTGGAATTCTATGATTTATTATTATAATTTTTAGACAATTCACATTTATTTTCTTTGTTCCGTTTAATAAATTCCTCAGCTTGAGAAAGCTCAACGTCCTCTGCTTTTCCTTGCTAGAGATGTGGGGCAAGTTTGCAGTGCGGGTGCAATAACCTATTCTGACACTGCCATAGCATGAATTCCAATTACATTCTTCTCTTTTTTTTCTTGTTTCTATTCTTTATAAGGAGATTATTCTAATAATGTACCTTGTGTGGTCTTTCAAGGTAAATTCCAGTCAGTTCCTTGTCTTAATTAATAAAACTGATCTGACTAGTAGTACCAAGAGTCAAATTTAGAGTCTCTCGGGCCTTTTTGTGATAGAGAGAAAAAGAGATGTGGTGGGGAGGGTTTTCCTGCTTGTGTGGGTTTGGGGTTTTTGTTACTGTTTTGTTTTGTTTTAATAATATGTGGAAACTTATCTTTGATTTAAAATTCTTAGCCAGGGTTTAATGAGCTGAATTGATTAACATCACAAGGATTAGGGAAATACATTTGAAACAAACATAGATCTGTGTACATATGTCTCTTCCTTGTCTCACAGAGGTTAATGTTTATACCCTTAAATATATTTTTAAAGGTATTTTAAAAGATTATTATTTACAATACCTTTTGTATTGTGCTGCAAGTGCCTTTTGTAGGGGAGAAAAATGCGTGTAAGTGCCCCAGAATGGGGAGAGTGAGAGTCCTCAACTCTGAACTGAAATTTTTCATTCTACGCAAAATCCTGTTTGCTCAGAAGCAGCCCCACAGTGCCACAGTATTTAACATGATTTACTACTTTGCTCACTTAAATTAACAAATTGGACCATATTTCATCAAGGTAATTAGGCACATCTATAACCTTAATAATGTGACTCTCTCACAGGTGCAGTCCTACTGAGGTCCATCAGCCTAACTTTGTCTTCCAAACCAAGCACATCCAAAGCTTTTTGCTAAAGCATATCCTGGTCAGCTGTATCTCCTCGTTTGGGGTGGTTGTCAGTCCTTCCATATCCACTGCTCTGTACTGTCTGAACAGCCCCAGGGTGTGTGTTGATTTGGAACGGTTGATGGAGGAGTTTATGGTAAAAGTGGCTTTAGATGGGTGATTTAGTAATTTTTATCAAGAAAATATGAATCCTGCTCATGAAAAATAACAGATCCAAGATTCAACATCCGTCTGTTCCAAGTCAGTGCTTGGGAATCTTCATGGTGTGTTTCTTGTGCTTTGTCCTGCTGTTTCCTTCTTTGATTACTTTCTCTGCTGCATTTAATCTCCTGAAATATTGAACTTTGTGGCTGCTGTGATCCTGTATCTTGATAAGGAAAAGGTGGCAGATCCTTATGCTCCAGAGAAAGCCCAGCCCAAACAGAGGGAATTTCCTGGGTGGAAAGTGGAAGAACTCAGACCCGATGTTCCTGTAATGAATCGTGAAATGGTTTGGTTTGGAAGGGAACTTCTTTTGAACCTCCTGCCATGGGCAGGGACACCTTCCATTAAACCAGGTTGCTCTAAGCCCTGTCCAACCTGGCCTTGGAAACTTCCAGGGATAGGGCAGCCACAGCTTCTCTGGGCAACCTGTGCCAGGGCCTCACCACCCTCATCATAAAAAATGTAATTATTTTATCTCATCTGAATCTCCCTTTAGTTTAAACTACCCACCTTGTCCTATCACAACAGGCTAACTAAACTAAACCAGACAACTAAAAAGTCTGGCCCCATCTTTCTTATAAGCCCCCTTTAAATCCTCTTACCTGTTTGTTCTCTTTATTTTTCCATTGAAAAAGCTTCCTTAGTGAAATGTGTCAAGGGAGTGGAGACTGGGACACAGTGACCACTTCTACCTCTTTCCAGTGTTTTTCTTTGCAGCTCCTTAGCAAGAAACATCTTTTGAATTCACATTTGAGTTTCCACATCCCTGAAGTGATACAACCTCACTAAGAAATTGTGATTTGTGTGTGTGGCGTAGCAGTGCTTACATTTGGCTTATAAGCCACAAATTGCACTTTGGAATCGTGCCATGTTCAACCCTAAAACATGTCTGGGCAGATCTGGAGGCAACCTGAGGTGCTGGGCTTGTCTAGAGCTCTGTGAGCTCTACATGGATTTTGCAGGTGTGCCCATGGAGTTTGGAAATGTCTGGAGATGTGTAGGATGTGTCTGGCTTGGATGTACATGTCCTCACATGCAAGTAGTGCTTCAGGTGGCTGTTTCCATCTTCAAATGCTTCAGTGGATTTCCAGCTCAACCCTCCTTGAGTGTTAATGCTTTTGACTGGATAGAGAAAATCTCCCCTATTAATACAACCCTGAAGCCTCCTGGGTTCTGCTGGGGCCACTCTGCTCCAATCTGAGCAATCTCTGCCCTCTCCTCTCTCCACAGAGCAATTCTGGGAATTTTTCTTAAATTTCAGCCATTTTTCTATTGTTCTCTTTTTCCTGCTCATTCTGAACTTCTTCCTCTGGGACTTTTGGGCATTTTTAAGAGATTCTTTTGGGCTCTTTCCCTTGCTCTGCCCCCCCTCGATTTTCTGTGCCCACGTGTGCTGCCAGGTGAAGATTCCTCTCCCACCAGCCCCTCGTTCCTCCCCGAGGTGCCCACTGCCTCTGCTCCCATCCCTTCTTTCCCCTTCCCTCCCTCCCTCTGGTGCTGTCACAGTGGCCCAGGTTGGCTGTAGTCAATTTTTGTTTCATCTTGTAGTCAGTCTTACATAAATAGTGGAAGTTTGTCCTTGCCCCGGGTGATTGATGGGAAGGTATATTCGTACATATCGATTGAGATAAAAAATTAGTAGTTTGCAATAGGAAAGGCAAATTAGTCATCAGAAGGAAGGTGCTTGGAGTATTTTAAGAGTTCCTTGATTAATTCTCATGCTGTGAGTTCTTCTGACAGTAAGTTTTATGTGCTGAGATGTGGGAGGATGAGGCAGTAGTATCAGGTTATTGCAAATTTTACTTTTACTCCTCGCTGATTTATTTTACTGGCTCTCACCAGGATTAGACACAGAGGGCTAAAAATGACTTCAGTTTTGGGGTGACAACTGCCCTTTTCTGTGCTGGAATTAAGAGCCAGAAAAGAGGGTGGAGGTTTTAGCTACAAAAATATTTTCCTTTGTATGAAAATTAGTATTTAAAAGCTAGAGTGTATAGAATCAAAATAGCCTTTTTCCATGGTGACAAGCCCATCAGTTGGATGTTATCTCTAAAGGACAAAAGAACTAATTCTGTGATACACTGATTAGGCTGAGAAGTAATTTTTTTCTCTGCTTACTTGACAATTTTCTCCCTAATCACCTCATTGAAAGTAGTTTTTAATAAGCATCATAGGAAGCTGAGAGCTCTCGATCTTCTTCCTAAAATACTGCCCACTTTTCCAAGTGTGTTGTGGCATGTTTTTTAGTTTTCCTTTATTACAAACTATAATAGAATTCTCCCAATAAAAACTGACTTATATTTGGCACTTTTAATTTGTCCAAGAATAATTTAGATAGAAATTCCAATTACTTTGGAAGGAGTACATTTTCTCCATTCTCTCTCAGCTTGTTTAAAAGGAAGTCTTTGATAATTTGCAAGCATTTCTCATGAAAGGCAATTTTATTTAACTGGAATCCATAAGGAAAAAAAAAAGATGCACAGAGGTTTCAATTTTTAAACTGATAACAAAGCACTATATTTGTGCTGTTACATTTCAGCACAAAGAGGCTGCAAAATAACCTTTTTTAGTTAATGATAGAAAAAAAGATTTAATTGCTCTGAAACACTTATTGTACGTATTATCTCTTTGATTAGGAGACAGTTGTAAATGACTTATTCAATGTAATTGCAAACTGTGGCACGGAACCAAAAGTAAATTATATGTGTTGGCAGTCAGAGGAACGTTGAGTTTGAACACTTTTAATTGTTGGAGTTTTTTGAGATTAGCAGAGGTGCAATGTTTGGGAATTAGGCTTTTCTTGGACGTTTGAATGTTGGTGCCCATCAGGCTTGAATTAGGACACTTTTTTTAGCAAAGTGTGTAATAAGCCATGCCTTGGTGTGCACTACAACAGTGTCTCATCTTCTAAAATCATTCCAAGTCTGGTGGTGTTGTGTGGAGAGAATCACCAAATCCCATAAGTAGGATGAGCCCTCTAAGACCGACAAGTCCAACCATTCCCCAGCCACCACTAACCCATGTCCTCAAGTGCCACATCTACACTTTTAAATCCCTCCAGGGATGCAAATTCAAATGTAAAGTATAAATAGGGGCATCAGGTTTGTCACCTCATTCCCACTTCATCCCTTTTTGGTACCTTACACCAAACTGCAGGTCTGACAATGACAACTTTCTCCATCCTGAATCTATTCCCAGTGTTGTGAAAACATTCACAATAAGTTAGGGAAGATGGTTGCTTAATGCTATGGATGCAGCTGGATGTGATTTGAAGAAATCAGAAATATGAATGTTGTTTATATGAGAAAGAAGTGGCTGAGGAGAATTTGACTGTGCAGTTTGTGTTGATAACCTTCTGCAAGTCATGGGAGCTCTGGGGGCTGTTTGGAAGGGGGAGGATCCTCTGTAGGGGGATGCTCTTTGCCACCAACTCATGTCACTCCATTCTCTGCTTTGTGCCACCGTCCTGAAGTAACAGAGAAGCCTCAGGTACTGATTTCAGACAGGGTTGATCCAACAAGATGCAAAGCAAAGGTCATGCACAGAGTAACACAACGCTCTGGTAGAGTGTGTCATGCACAGTCACCACTCAGCAAACAGAGGGTGAACCAAAGCAGGAAAAAAAAGAAGAAGGTTATAATAACCCCAAACACGTTTGGAATTGCATATGCAAAGAGCTTGCTGGGTTTTGTACCTAATTTCCATGTGGCTTTGCTGCAGCTGCACGTATTCCCTGGTTTCTTGTGAAACTGAGGAGAAAGATGTCTGGGCTACCCCTGCTATTCCAGCTGCACCTCTGCCCACCAGCTGGGGACACAGGACTGAAAACATCACCCTCCTCCTTAACATCACCCTCCTTCTCCTTAGTACCACCAAGTACGAGCAAGAGCTATTTATTGTGGATTACCACACCTAATTTCTCTTTTAAACCATTGTTTTAGGCTTTCCAGTCCGTTCTCATTAGTTACCAGCTTAGAAGCCCATGGTATATTTAGACATCATATACATTTGTCAGTGAGGAGTAGCTTAAATGATCTACTTTGCTCACTGCTTAATTATGTTATTTTACTGTTCCTGAAAACCTGACACAAGGCAAATTTACATTACTGTCCTCCTAATTAGCCAATAATCCTTAAGGATTTGAATGATACATACCCAAAGTAATTTCCTCGTTCACTAAATATGAATTTCCTTACGTTAGGTTAAGAAGATGGCACAATGACAGCAGGCATCTTGATGATGACAGCTCTCAACATGTTTGTCTCCGGAGTCAAAATCTATTAAAAGACACATAATGATCTCAGCACTTTAAGAAAGTGTAGAATGTGAAATCAATAGAGTCGTGTACAAAGAGGAACAGAATTTACCTCTTTTAACTGTTGTTAAGTTGTCCACCACTCCAGGCTACTGAAAGGTGCAAAATATTTATAGCCCTGGTTTTCTTAACAGCGTCTCAGCTGTATCTTCATTCACTCACTGTCTCTGAGGATTCTTCGCTCGAGTGAAAGTGCAGACTTGGAGGAAGCTGCTCCAAAATAAAGGCCTTGTAGGGTCCCTCATACCTCAGACACCTTCCATTTTGTGACAGTTTGTTTCCCTCTATTCCCCTCTTTTGAGACCTCACCTGGAGTATTGAATCCCAGGGCAACGGGAAATGGCTTCACACTGCCAGAGGGCAGGGTTAGATGGGATAGTGGGAAGAAATTCTTCCCTGTGAGGGCGGTGAGGCCCTGGCACAGTTTGCCCAGAGAAGCTGTGGCTGCCCTATCCCTGGAACTGTCCAAGACCAGGTTGTAAGGTGCTTGGAGCAACCTGGTCTAGTGGCAGGTGTCCCCACCCATGGTAGGGGGGTGGAAAGAGGTATTTTTAAGGTCCCTTCCAACCCAATGCAGTCTGTGTCTCTATTATGCCAAATACACTCATCTCACACTTGGCTTTGTCCTCATCTCTGGCCATTGGACTTCTGCATGTTGAAAGATCTTGTCTTTTGTTATCACTGTGGTGGCTGTTGTTGGGGGGTTGTGGAGATGGTAACAGTTTGTGTTTTCCACTCTAGACAGTTTAATTTAATGCATTATTACATTTGATCCAGATGCTACAGTGATGGGTGCATAAAAATAATTAAATAAAGATAAATAGACCGTAACAACTTTACCACTGCCAGTTGTTGTAACATGAAGTTACATATCAAAAATGCATTGCCAGAAAATTCCTTACATTTCTAACTAGTGCAAAAAAACTTTCCACGAACACTGGGACACGCAGAGTTCAGTACCTTTTTCACAGGTGTAGCTTTTTCAACATGTCCAGGATTGAACTCCACGCAACTGAATGGCAATTCAAAGTTTTCAGTCTCCTTCTATAACTTTTCCAGTGATTTTTTTTTGTGAAATCAAAGCCTGTGAAAGTATATGTGGCGAATAAAGGAAACCTCTTTTCTCTGCCTCTCAGTCAGCTGAGACCAAGAGTTGGTTCTATGTGGAGAGATGCCATTGTTCAGCAGACTGGGAATCAACATTAGATTGGAGCTCTGATGTGGCTTTCTGAACCAAGGACCATGAGAAGACTGCTGATGATCTCTGCCTTCTTCTCCCTCATGCACCTGGTCCCTGGGATGGGGATGTGGGAAGTGCTTGCAGAGATCCCCCAGCACTCGGTGCAGTGGTGGGTACATCACCCCTCTCCTGTACAAATTCCAGAGTGGCTGGATACTTGTATTCTTCTTATCCAAGTTACTTGTGCACTTTTAATTGGATATATTGGTTTTTTCCTTATCACAAACTCTTTTCTGAAATAATTCTGGCCTTGTGAATGTCTCCCAACCGGCTTCATTTCACGGTGAGTGAAAGGGCTCCATTGCACAGGGAGACACAGATGAGCAGATAATGCAAAGGTCCAGGCTGACACTAGAACAGGAACATGATCATCTTCTGCAGGTGTATGTCTGGACACTGGAAGGAGCAGGATATTGCACTAAACTACTCTCGTGTTCCAGAACAGCAATGCCCAGCAATGGAAAAACTCCTGTGAAAAATAAGTGATGGAGACACCTCATAATAGTAGGATAATAGTATTTACACCTAGTTTACTTAAAAAAAATGAGGAGGCTGCTTAGGAGATCTGTCCCTATCATGTCAAGAGAAAAAATATTCAGTGATGAAAGCAGGTTGTACAGCAGCCACTTTTACTCTGCCCCTTGGCAGATGCCCAGGCTTGGCTGTCAGTGAGATATTTTCCTACTGATATTGTTAATTAAGTTTCTTGGGTTCAGGTTACAAAAGGCTTCAGTTGTGACATTGGGGGCCTAAATACGTATCACAGAATCACAGATTATTCTCAGCTGGAAGGGACTCACAGTGATCATTGAGTTCCAACTCCTGGCCCTGCACAAGACCATCCCCAGGAGTCACACCATGTGCCTGAGAGGATCATATAAATGCTCCTTGAGCTCTGTCAGCCTTGGTGCTGTGACCACTGCCCTGGGGAGCCTGTTCAGTGCTCGAGCACTCTCTGGGGGAAGAACCTCTTTCTAATATCCAACTTAAACCTCCCCTGGCACGAGTCCTGTCACTGGTCCCCACAGAGAGATCAGTGCCTGCCCCACTGCTGCCCTTTGGGAAGATGTTGAAGACCCCAGTGAGGTCTCCCCTCAGTCTCCTCTTCTCCAGCTGAATGCACCAAGTGCCCTCAGCTGCTCCTCACATGGCTTCAAATCAAGGCCCTTCATCATCTTTGTTGCCCTTCTTTGGACACTCTCTAATGGCTCAACATCTTCCTTATATTGTAGTGTCCCAAACTGCCCCAATATTCCAGGGGAGGCCTCCCCTGTGCAGAGCAGAGCAGGACAATCCCCTCCCTGGCCCAGCTGGTGATGTTGTCCCTGATGCCCCCAGGACAGGGTTGGCCCTCCTGGCTGCCAGGGCACTGCTGACTCGTGGACAACTGGCCACTGACCAGGACCCCCGGGTCCCTTTCCTGGCACTGCTTTCCAGCACCTCATTCCCCAGTCTGTCTGTACATCCAGGGTTGCACCACCCCAGGTGCAGAATCCAGCACTTTCCCTTGTTGAACTTCATACAGTTGGTGACTGCCCAGCCCTCTGATTCATCGAGGTCTCTCTGTGTGCTTGGGTGGTGCTTTACTGGGTGATGGTAGGAAGGGGTGGAACTTTTTTTGGGGGAGGCTGGAGAATTTCCCACGGGCATTTCCCTGCCTCCCTGAAATTCAAGTGCTCCCTGCAGGGCAGTTTCCATTTTTCCTCCAAAAAAAAGTGGGGGAACAACCTCAAACCCCACTAGGGTTTTGTGGGGGTGTGTTGGGGGGTGTGCTCACTTCAGGTTCTATCCAGGTAAAAGATAAACTCTGTTCATGGGGTGCTGAGTTCACAGTAATTTCAAGGAGGTTTATGGTGCCTTGCATTGAGTGGGAGAACTTGGGAGAAGCGGAGAACATGATTTGTAAGTGTTTTGCTCACGTTGCAGTGAGGTACATGCATCTGCAATTGAATACGCACTTTGTTAGGTTAAGAAACATTTTTTTATGCTCTGTAAAGCAAGTGAATAAAACTGAGAGGGAAATATATACTGTGTCAGCTGCCTTTGAACAAAAAATACTTTATTTTCTGTTGTAAAGACAAAGAGTACAGAAAGAAAAAATGCAGTGATGTGTATGATCATCCTATATAAGCACATTAGAAAGGCACTGTGATACCAGTCATATTGTGAACTTAAAGCCACCCCTAATTAAACTGTCTGCATCCCCCAGCACTTCCCTGTAATGATGTCAAGCCGTGCAGCAATTAGTTGTCCCTCTATGAATGTAAACACTGTTTGTAAATCATATAAATTTAACCTGCTTGGCTTATTGAAAACCTCCGAAAATGGAATTAATTATTAGTGTAGATTTTGGAGCTGTGATTTATTGAATCATTTTTGAACGTCTTGATAGAATGTTTTCTGTGGTTCATGGTAATTAATTTTGGTGGCAAAGGTAGGACTTATTAAAAATCTCAGATATAATTCGGGGTAGGGCTAATGGTGTGCACGACAGCATGCAAAGTATTTTATTGCACTAACACAACTGCTGGGGGTTTATTTTAAAGTGAGATTTAGTCCCTTCTAAGGAAACAAGTGCCCTGACCTTTCAGCTTTCTGCATTTTGCACCTCCCCTACTACTTCAAGCTAATTTGAATGTGAAGTTTGAATCCTGAAGAAAGATGCCCTTATGCAGTAGTTCATCTTCTCTTTAGAGATCAGACTAAATGCCCGTGGCAATATGCTGGGAAACATAGCACATTACCATGAAATAGCTCCATTAGAGACAAAGAAATGTAAACAAAACAAACACATTTGCCACTGTTTTTAGCTCAATTATATTTCTCCTATTGATGGTGTTGCCTAAAATGAAAAAGTGCTCCAGACCTAAATTTAGTAAACCTTTTGTTGCAATTTACTCCAGCAAAACCTCTGTGGCTGGAGGTGGATGGTTTACCTGAGCCATCAGCTACAGAGCACGTTTATGGTTATTGTATTTTACAGGTTGATAGATTTTTATATTCTGTCCAAGCCAGGATCTTACACCACCTGGTTTATTATTTAGTAATTTACAGTGCAGTCAGGCATGTTTGGTTTAATGTAGGATAAACTTATAAATCTATTGTTCCTCCAGTTGCTGGGGTTGGTGTGCAATGAACTACAGAGCTTGATGCGTACATACATTTCAGCTCTGCTTATTTTCTTTGATAGGGAAGCAGGCAATAGATAACACAGTGACAGTGGCATCCCAGGGGACAGCAAAATGTGAGAGCAACACACCGTCAGGTTAGTAGGTCATTATTGTATGAGCACTGAGCCATTAATTGACTACTGTACCAGTCTCAATCTGTGTCAGATTATGGCTTTTGGCAGCAAGAACTGTTATCTAATAGCTAACTTTGCTTCTTTACTGGCTTTTTATTAGGTTTTCTGATAAAACTATATGTAAAAAGGTAAAGATATTTGTTACACTTTAAAAAAACCACGAACAAAACCAACAGACAGAACAGTGGTAATGTCAATAGGTAAAAATTCTTGTGAGGGAGCACCTATAGCAGTGTTTTGTTAATATTTGTGAGTATTTTTTTACAAACTTGAGTAGTCAGATACTTCCTTTAGGGGGAATAGATATTACAGGTGCAAGAGTGTCAGAAATTGATACCTGATGCCTGAATTATGTTGTTAATCTGTAACATTGAGTGGGATTATGAGAATACACAGCCTGTATCAACAACAATAAACATAATTTGTTCAAATCTTGCTGTTTTCTCCTAAAATCTGCCTTAATAAGAAGGGAGTTGTCAGTCCTGGCTCAGATGATGGTCACACAAGAGACCCAGCACGTGGCAGAGCTGTGGCATCTTCCTCCAGCACCCAGCTCCTGGTGGCAGGGTGTCCACAGCTGAGCTGTGTAATAAGGGAAGAAATCAGTGATGTGAGGGAGATTTGAAGGAAAAATCATCTGTTCTTTGGCAGGGTGATCTTGGCCACTTGTGACCATCTGAGAGTAAATTCCCAGCTTTCACAGGCAGGCTGTGGGAGGCTGAGGGTGTCTGCATTCAGCCCAGTGCTCGGGTCGGGCAGGATTTTGCTCTGGGTTTAAGGATAAATCCTGCTTGTGGTTCAGAGATGATTTCAGATTTCTGCCATGTTTCAGTGAGATCTTTCAGGATACCTCAGGCTGGAGCCAAGGTGTTGTTCTGCCTCATCCCTACTCCTGCCAAATCCAAACCTGGAGAGTTCAGCCGAGCTGAGAGCCCAATAGGAGTTGAATACTGCTCATGCCAAAAAAAGGCTTTGCTGAGAGCTGATGTTGGCGGAGTGGCTTGGACCTTGGTGGAATGTGTGTGTGTGTGTGTATGGGCTTGGCTCTAAATCAGGTATCCCTACTGCCTATAATTCCTTAGGAATCCTCAATCCTGGCTCCAGAGGAGTGCAGGGTTTTGGGGTGCACCAACTGGGGTCACTCACATTCCAGCTGTGCCACACATCTGGTGTTTGACACTGTTGTTCAAGTGATGGAGATCGAGTCTAATTTCTGTTCCTACCCATAAATCGACCTGCTTGTGACCTTGGGCAAAATAGTTAATCCAGCCAACCCTCAGTTTCCCTCCTTTCCTCTCCATTAAAAATGATTTGCTGGCCGAGGGTGTCAGGTTGGGCAGGAGAACCCAGGGTGAGTGCTAATAATTATCAATATGGGAAAAAAACTGGGAGAAGGTGGTAAAGGAAGACAGAAACCTTTATTTCACTGGAATTGTATTTATATTGAATACTATTACAGTTAATGTTTTGCAGATCCCATTTTCCTCCATGTGTCTAAATTTGAATAACTTCCACTGGATTTCTTGCCCAGTTAAAAGACGTGGATAAAAACATGCAACAATTGAGCTTTGGGCATTTCATCTCATTTTGTTATTCCATGCTCTCTCCTTTCTCTTACAGCAAAATCATTTCTAGAAATTGGATAGCAATATGTAAAATACATTTTTTTCAGGCAGTGATGGCTGATTACATTGATTCTACACATTGTAGTGCTCTTAATGGAGATTTCTGGTTCCCATTTGCTGCATCATGTACTGAGGCTCTTTCTGTGGTCTC